>NC_137460.1:138906072-139166072 GCF_964235325.1 Thermobia domestica
ATGCCACAACTATTTTATTACAAACACAATGAGAGCATTATTTGCAAAGTAGAACACACATTCGACGTGTAATATACTCTGTTATGAAATGCCGTTGGATTCATTTGTCTACTCAATACCTTACTCCAGCTTTCTTTGCAAACCTTTAGTCTAGCAACACTGAATATCTACAGTTGGCAATACTGAAGGTGCTTTTTCCATCTCCTTTGTGTCGACTAACATTATCTATGGTCATGGTACGTTACTATTCATTATCTCTATTCGTTTATGAGACAATAGCAAACGAATGAATATCAAACCTTTGCCTTCCAGAGGATCCGGCCGCCCCTTACTTTCATTTATTTTCATTACTTCAACTACAAACTGACCCTGTTAGCATGTTTCTGGTTTCGGATTTACACTTCTCATGACATAATGCTTTAGAACGACATATTTCCATATATACGACAGTTTACCCTTGTTGTTCAGTCCCTTCGTAAATTTTTGTTTACTATCAGCTTCCCACAAACATCCCTCGATTTTACACAACCGAGCAAAATGGAGCAAAGTTTGTTTGTAGTGTCTAATTCCAAGGATATTGGGCTCATATGTACGAGAAACATCTGAGCTTCACTTGGTTTCACTCAAAAGAAAAGTCTAGAAACACAAAAATACACGTATACTTTTGTTCCTTTGCTACGCTTACCTTTAACGCTCATTCCAACGGGACACTGCAATCACATCACACATCTACGCACACCAACAGCAAGCATAAGCTTTGCATATATAATATATCCTGACCCCCTTGTTTAGTTGACGAAGGGCATACATAACACAACACTGGTAACTTTGTTGTCTCTAGCTGATACACAACTGCTGTTTTGTGCACAGGCAACCTTTTACATTGGAAGCCAGTCACAGACTACGGGAGGCTATTATTTGAAACACCAATGTCAATATGACTGCCCAAGGTCTATCCAGCACTACTACTAGTTCCGAGATTTGCGTCATGTAATTTTGGCCAGGTTTTGAGGGTCTCTGGACCACTGTGCACTGGGGAAATGTTGTCTGGATCGTCCCACGATGAATCCAGTTGCGGCGCTGAACAATCCTGAAGTGTAAATGTGATTCTTCAGCAAAATAAAAAGGTCTTCAAAGTGAAATGCTGATGTTGGAGAGCGCGTGTATAACTTTTTAGACGGTAGTTGGTAGTTTCTAACAACGACAACATAAAAAAGTAAATATTATTCCTCTGACAAGTGAGTTGTGTTGTTTTAAAAATTGTCAGAAGATGGCAGCACTCTCTTTGTGTTATTATTCTATTATAATTTGGATACTTTAGTGGATGTTAGCATACACATATTTTTGAAACAAATAAATTCTCTTTAACAAAAATTGTACTTCCTCTATAATATTTGCGAGGAAATTGTTCAATTTTATTTGTATTTCAATGTTACCTGAGTATATTACTACTCAAATATGCAGAAAACGATGCGTTTCAGGCAAAAGTATATTGATAAATTTCTGTTACTTAGTTGCAGTGTCTCCTCTAGGACTTTCTAAAGAAAGCGTTCTGCGGATGTTAGTAGTAACTAATAGCAAAGCAACTTAGGTTGAATCAGGCGACAGCCATTACGAGTATGAACATGAATTGTCTGAGGAAGGGAAAGGAGACAAAACTACCGGTAGCTCTAATGAACTAGTCATGGACCTGTTTTCTGATTATGACCTTCCGCAACGTTGTAGCCGAATTTTAGACATGTCAACAGAGCACGAAACAAAGACTACAGAATTTAAACCTCCACGTGGAAAAAAGTCAAGTGCACAGGACCCACCAGACAGTGGTAGAAAATGTCGTAAAGCGTAATTTGGTATTCAGAATGAACTACCTGCCTTCCAAGTTTCAAACTCTAGAATCAGCAAATCTAATTGTGCAGGAAACAGAAGCTCGAATCTGTGTTGAGAAAGCAAAGGGGTAAAACTCAGAAAACGACGAAACTGAAATATATGCGTTCATAGATTTCATTATTTTGGCCCTATTGCCAAAATCGGCAGAAGTAGGCTGGAATGAATTGTGGTTAAGTTAAAATGCCACAATTCCAATATTCCAAACAACTACGTCGCTTAATCGTTTCGACTGTCTCCTTAGCTTTTGTTGATTTCATAATATTAAAACTAATCAAGAGAAACTGGAAACAGACAAGTTATCAGCATTCTGTGAACTCGGGGAAATATTCGTTCTGAATTACCATGACTTGTAGAGATCTGGAAATTTGTAAGCTATGGATCAGTAACTGGTACCTACAAGTGGAAGATTTCTTTTTGTATGTTTACATTCCAACTATTGACCGGAAAATATGGTCTAAAAATTTTCTGAATGTGCAATACTGAAACATCATAATGATTCAGAAACAAAATATATGTTTGTCAATATCTGAGGCATGAACGAGAGAATGTAAAAGACCTGGTGAAGTGACTTGTAAAACCATGGTTAGATAAACGAGGAAATATAACAATGGATATTTATTTCAGATTCCCCGGATTTGCCGGGAGTTGTGTCTTTTATATATATGTGAGTGTGTGTGTGGTAGGAAAGCAAAGATCCATAAGCAGGAGAATAAAAATTGGTTTGTGTTTAGTATATTCTTTTAGTAAGCGCATATATATTAACTAAAGAACTGTATTTAACAATTTAATAAAAATAAAACCTAACAAATAAGAGACTTTTAACAACGTTATTTGTTGGGGCCCGCACGGACCCCACTTTGGCATTAACGTAATTTTGAAAGGTTGGCGTCATAAGGTTAACTGTGCTTATGTTAACGGCTCGCCTACCGCTCAGAGATTTTTCAGCAGAATGAATCGAATAAAAGCACTACTGAGGAAATGAGTTGGATACTCATCATTCGACTGCAATGCATGAGGATTTGTGTTGAAGGGGGAGCAATTTTGGAGAAGTTTTAATTCAGGTTCTTGAACAGCATACATCGAGATGATAAAGACGGGTCAGTTATATTTAAATGAGGAAAGCATTTGCAAAAATAATTACATAATTTAATATCCTTGTAAGCAAAATTATACTACATATAATTATCTGATACTTACGTAAATGGTCTGGTATATAATCTAACATGATTAGTCATTTGTAATAAAATGTAGATAATCATATAACTTCTAGATGTAATAAGTTGTAAATCGTTTTCTGACTGATTACTCTAATGTGAATTAATGTAAGGAAGTTTTAGGTATGGAAAAGCTTTAGGTATTACACTTACAAGCAAGGTTTCCCAAGTGTCGCTCCCCGTTTGCTTGAAACTCCTTGAGTGAATAAATGAATCAAACGTAGGACATACGTGCTTTTTATATAGGCCAATGTGAAGGATGAAGGGGTAACCACCGCACAAAAGTGCGGACATAGGGCAGTGTGACATTTTTAAAAACGTATATTGAGTTTTAATATTACGATCATACTTAATGTACCGTTGGAGTATGTATTTTTTATCTGGATGTGAAAAAGAGGTATTCGAATTCAGAACCTAGAATTGAGTAGCCCTTAAAATCGAATACCTGGTTCCAGAACCGAATTATCAAGTACCCGATTCGATTACCAAACACCGCATACCCGAATCCGGAACTGAGATTTAGCTACCCTAATCCATTATTAACTGGGACCCATGTACTTTAGGAGACAATCCTCTCAACTTCAATTATTTAAATGAGAGGGGACATTGTCTCACGGGGAAGACTAGTAAAAATATGACATTACAAAAAATGTATTTACATGATAACAAGTAAGTTTCATTTCGAGGTGTGAAACTATGGTAGATGCCAATACTGTAAAAATTCAATACTCAATTTTGAATTAGTACATCTGTACTACTTTCGTCTGTTTTATGGTGATAAATAATGAAACCAATGGTCATTAATCTAAGCCATTTCTCTTATGAATAGAGCAATAATGGAGAAAATAGAACCTATTCTTAGAACACTGAATCAACTAAAAAAGGAAACTGCTTCTCGATATCTATCGCAGTTTTTGCTATTAGTGAATCAAATTTAAAAGCGAAAATAACATACTAGTAAATTAAAACCACATGCCGTTATAGTAGAATGTAGCGAGTTCTCATGCTATATATCTTTGAGACAATGTATCGATTGTAGGACATGTTATTGCTATCTATTTCTGCTTCTGTTCGATTGGTAATAAAAGTTGAGACCAAAAATGGTTATTTTAAACCACGTTCGATTTGTATAGAGGATTAACGGAGGAGATGGAACCTACCTTTGGCACTTCAAATGGATTGCATAAAACCTTATTTCAATATTTCTTATTGTTTTGCTGTATGGAAATAACTATTGAAACCAGTACCAGTAGTACATTTCAACAACTTCCAGTTTTGGTAGAGTGCTGCAGGTTGGGACGATATATTCTCTTCAGACACTAACTCGATTGCAGAGAGCAATTTGTCGCTAAAGACTGTATTACAGTTTCTATTCTATGGCTATAAATGTGGAAACCCGGAAATTGTTAATTTGAGTAACTATCGGTTTGAATACAGGATATTGGAAAACTTATTCCTGGGAAGTTGAATTGATTGCCGAGGTCGCATATCAATATCTCTTACCGTTTCTGCCCAATGGAAATCAATATTGAAACCGGAAATAATAGTAAATCTAAGCTTTTCTGGTTTTGATAGCGTGTTGCAAATAGTCATATATTGTGTTTTATTGAGACGCTGCATAGTTTGCAAAATAACCACTTTTTCCTATATCTTAACGTTTTTATTTTGTAGCAATAAATGTTAAAACCGGAAAATAGTAATTTTAACAACTTCTGCTTTGAATAAAACTTTAAGAGAGAAGATGGAACCTCCACTTGGTAGGCTGAATAGATTTCCAAAAGTTACTTCTTAATATCTGTTAGCTCTATTGACATCAGTATTGAAACCGAAAGTAGTGATAAATTTGAACCACAACCGGGTTTGGAAGAGTGTTGTGGATACGCCTGGTGATTTAATATTTTCTAAATCGATTACAGAAATTCAATTCTCCCTGTATGTTACCGTTTTTATTCTATAGGGATAAACGTTGAAACCGGAAATACCTAATTTCAACCACTTTCCGTTTGAATAGAGAGATAATGAGGAGATGGAACCTATTCTTGGGACGCTGAATCCATTGCAAAAAACACGTTCTCAATTTGTTTACCGTTTTTGTTCAGACACTTGTAGACAGATAGACGAACAAGGCCATTCTATAGTATTTGACAATTATGTATAGCATAGTTTGGAAGTCTAAAACATCTGAGTATAGTTTCATAATGTGAAACCAAGACTTTCAAAACTATGAGAATTCAAGAATCAAAGTTGGAGTACTGCAGCATCTGTAAGTGATAGTTGCATAAAAACACCAAAGATAGAACCTCTTTCTTGTCCACACAATCCGAAAGCCATTACTCATTATCCAGTGATGCATTATTCTATGGTAACAAAAGCTGAAACCAACACTCGTAACTTTCAACCATTTTCAGTTTGAATAAAATACAATTTTTGTGTCACTTGCAGAGTCGATTGCAAAAAAAAAAAAAAAAAAAAAAAAATGCTTGATATCCCTTACAGTTCTTGCTCTCCAAAAATGAGTTTGAAGCCGGAAACAATAGTAAATTAGAACTACTTTTGGTTTGATTACAGTTTTGTGAATGTTGGAATTTAGTCTTGAGACACTGAATTTTTAAGAAAAGTATATTCGCCCTTCAAACCGTTTGTTATGTAATGGTGGAAATCTAGAAATAGCTAGTTTCAACAGCTTCCGGTTTGCGTAGAGCTGAAACAGAGAATTGGAAACAGTATCTTGATAGTGGAAATCATTATTGAAACCAGAGGTAATAGTAAATTTGAACCACTTTTCGTTTTCGTAAAGTATTGTGGATAGTCATGACACATCTTGAAACAGCTTCTTGTTATCTGTTCCCGTTTTCGTACTATGGTGATAAACGTGGAAACCTCAAATGACCAACTTGAACTATTTCCACTTTGAATGGAGAGTTTACGGAGGGGATAGACGATATGTTGGGACAGTGAATCAATTGCAAAAGCCACGTTCTTGATACCTCTTACCGTTTTTGCTCTCATACCCGTCGACAGACGAACGGACAAAGGCTTTCCGTAAGACTTCCGATATTTACGCATTACACAGTTAGAAAGTATAATGGAAACCTGTGTGTGTTTCTGCTGCAAATATTGTGCTATTAAAAATATTTTCTAAAAGCCTGGTGTCCCAGAAATTTCGTTAAACGAATCTTATAAAAAGTACAATCTTATTAGTGATTCATATAAATTCTTATTTTGATGATCTTAAGAACAACAATAAGATTTCAATGAAACACTTTAAATTTTACGATTAAACTAATGGTCTCAAATTGTTTCAGATTCTAATAGTTTACATTAAAATCCTATATAATGCACTCAAATTGTTCATGGATAATAAGTATCTGTACGAAAGGTTTCTGTCAAAATTAGAAATGTAGTTTGCTGAAAATCTTATTTGTTAGAAGTGTTGGTTTCAACTTTTATTACCATAGCATAATGCATCACTAGATAATGAGTAATGGCTTTCGGATTCTGTGGACAAGAAAGAGGTTCTATCTTTGGTGTTTTTATGCAACTATCACTTACAGATGCTGCAGTACTCCAACTTTGATTCTTGAATTCTCATAGTTTTGAAAGTCTTGGTTTCACATTATGAAACTATACTCAGATGTTTTAGACTTCCAAACTATGCTATACATAATTGTCAAATACTATAGAAGGGCCTTGTTCGTCTATCTGTCTACAAGTGTCTGAACAAAAACGGTAAACAAATTGAGAACGTGTTTTTTGCAATGGATTCAGCGTCCCAAGAATAGGTTCCATCTCCTCATTATCTCTCTATTCAAACGGAAAGTGGTTCAAATTAGGCATTTCCGGTTTCAACGTTTATCCCTATAGAATAAAAACGGTAACTTTTGGAAATCTATTCAGCCTTCCAAGTGGAGGTTCCATCTTCTCTCTTAAAGTTTTATTCAAAGCAGAAGTTGTTAAAATTACTATTTTCCGGTTTCAACATTTATTCCTACAAAACATAAACGTTAAGATATAGGAAAAAGTGGTTATTTTGCAAACTATGCAGCGTCTCAATAAAACATAATATATGACTATTTGCAACACGCTATCAAAACCAGAAGAGCTTAGATTTACTATTATTTCCGGTTTCAATATTGATTTCCATTGGGCAAAAACGGGAAGAGATATTGATATGCGACCTCGGCAATCAATTCAACTTCCCAGGAATAAGTTTTCCAGTATCCTGTATTCAAACCGATAGTTATTCAAATTAACAATTTCCGGTTTTCCACATTTATAGTCATAGAATAGAAATTGTAATACAGTCGTTAGCGACAAACTGCTCTCTGCAATCGAGTTAGTGTCTGAAGAGAATATATCGTCCCAACCTGCAGCACTCTACCAAAACTGGAAGTTGTTGAAATGTACTACTGGTACTGGTTTCAATACTTATTTCCATAAAGCAAAACAATAAGAAATATTGAAATGAGGTTTTATGCAACCCATCTGAAGTGCCAAAGGTAGGTTCCATCTCCTCCGTTAATAATCTATACAAATCGGACGTGGTTTAAAATTACCACTTTTGGTCTCAACATTTATTACCAATCGAACAGAAGCAGAAATAGATAGCAATAACATGTCCTACAATCGATACATTGTCTCAAAGATATATAGCATGAGAACTCGCTACACTCTACTATAACGGCATGTGGGTTTAATTTACTAGTATGTTATTTTCGCTTTTAAATTTGATTCACAAATAGCAACAACTGCGATAGATATCGAGAAGCAGTTTCCTTTTTTAGTTGATTCAGTGTTCTAAGAATAGGTTCTATCTTCTCCATTATTCCTCTACTCATAAGAGAATTTGTTTGGATTAATGATCATTGGCGTCAATATTTATTACCATAAAACAGAAGAAAGTAAGACATAGCTAATTGCGTAATTACTTTTTGATGTGGATTCTGGTTCCGAGCAATTGGTTTTATCTTTGATCTATTCACTTTATTGTAACCTGCATTATAGATGTGCTAATTCAAATTTGAGTACTGAATTTTTTATAGTTTGGAAATCTACCGTAGTTTCACACCTCGAAATGAAACTTATTTGTTATTATGTAAATACATTTTTGTAATGTCTTATTTTTACTAGTCTTCCATGTGAGACAATGTTCCCTCTCATTTAAATAATTGAAGTTGAGAGCATTGGCTCCTAAAATACATGGGTCCAGTTAATAATGGATTAGGGTAACCAATTCTCAGTTCCGGGTTCGGGTACCCGATGTTCGGTAATCGAATCAAGTACTTGATACTTTGTTCCGGATCTATGTACCCGATTCTTGATTCCGGATCCGAATACTCGATTCTCATATCTAGAACCGATTACCTGATTTTCGGCTTTTGAGCCAGGTATATGATATTAAGGGCTACTCAATTCTAGGTTCTGAATTCGAATACCCGTTTTTCATATCCAGATAGAAAATACATACTGTATCGATACATCAGGTATGATTGTAGTATTAAAACTCAATATGCCTTTATAATAATGCCACACAGCACCTATGTTCGCACTTTTGGGGGGTGTATACCCCTTCATCCTCACATTGGCCTACATTAAAAGCTCGTATGTCCTACTTTTGAATCATTTATTCAGCCAAGGACTTTCAAGCAAACATAGTCTGACACTTGGGAAACCTTGCTTGTAAGTGTAATATCTAAAGCTTTTCCATACCTAAAGCTTCCTTACATTAATCACCATTAGATTAATCAGTCAGAAAACGATTTACAACTTATTATATCTAGAAGTTATATGATTATCTACATTTTATTACAAATGACTAATCATGTTAGATTTAATACCAGACCATTTACGTAAGTATCAGATAATTACAGATGGTGATCAGAACAATGGAAACACCTCTAGTTGGCAACACGTCATATGTATGGGTTGGCAGGGGTGTCGTGGCGCCCGCAGCGCCGGACCGCTGGTGGTGGTGTGTTAGGTCGGTCTTCATACTACGTCAGGTGCAGTGTAACAGCAGTGTCCAGTGGATGCAGCAGACGGAGGTAGTGTAAAATTGAAAACCTCTCAGATTTTCAAAGAGGGCAAATTGTTGGTGCGCGGTTATGTGGAGTGAGTGTGACGGCAGTGGCTACTGTGTTAGGTGTGTCGCGTGGGATAGTGTCGAAGGTGATGACGGCCTACACTACACACGGGTAAACCACATCGGGGAAGAGGAACAGTGGGCAGGAGAAAATCATGAGTGACCGGGTATTAAAGCGCATTGTCACGCAGAACCGTCGTGCCAGTGCGGAGCAAGTGACGGAGGAACTTAATCAGCACTTCCCCCACCCTGTTTCGACAATCACAGTCCGCCGCGAATTACATGACATGAACTTACGGAGTCGTTTTGCATGGGCCAAACCGCTCATCAGGGACCATAACGCTTTCGCAAGACGCAAATGGTGCCGCGACCATGCAACTTGGACCGTTGAGGACTGGAATCGTGTGATATGTTCGGATGAGTCATCCTTTATCCTATTCCCAACTACGGGTCGTGTTTATGTATGAAGAACGCCCAAAGAAGCTTATGATCTGCAGTGTATCCGCCCAACTGTGGAACATGGCGGCGTCTCGGTGATGCTGTGGGCCGCCATATCATGGTTTTCATTGGGTCCTGTGGTCACACTTAGCGGACGAATCACTGCCAACGATTATGTCGCAATTTTAGGAGACCACTTGCATCCTATGGTCCGGATGTTGTTCCCGGACAATGACGCCATCTTCCAGGATGATAATGCACCCATTCACACAGGTGGCGTTGTTGCAGCGTGGTTTGAGGAACATCGGGATAAAGTTCAACACCTCCCCTGGCCCGCCCAATCCCCAGATCTCAACATAATTGAACATCTGTGGTCCGTCTTGTAAACACGACTCCGGCGACGATTTGCACCTCCATTCTCTCTCACAGAACTAGCTGATGCCATGCACGAGGAATGGTGTAAAATTCCACTTACTACCATTTACGATCTCTATGCCTCCATCCCACGTCATAGTCCTTGAGCCAGAGGGGGTGTCTGGTTTCATCTCGAGGGAGTAAATGCCACCCGCATTTCTGAGTAGCTAATATTTTGAACTTTCAGATTTGGCATGATACTTCTCTTAAAGCGGTAGCTTTCAGGGGATAACCCCCCCAATTTAGTATCTTAAAGTCATTTTTTACTTAGCTCAGTGGTCTTTTGAAATACCTATATATCTGTTCACTTTAGTCATAGAACAATGAGTTATACCTCTTTTGATTCGGAATTAAATAGGCTTTAAAGTGATGTAACACAATTACCTATAGTACTGACGAAAGGGAAGTAATAAGGGAAAATTAAGAAAAATTCCCTAAAAAATCCCTTTTTACCATTTTCTTCTCTTATTACGTGGCAACACTGCATGAAGAGTAAAGGACACCTATATTTCAGAGTAACGAATACTATAAGCTTTCATATATGGTATGGTACTTCACTGTGGGTGGTAGCTTTCAGTTGCTAAAACCCCCTTTTTGATTTCTAATGAATATGGTAACGAAATCCCGTGGTCTTTCGAAATTCCTCTAACTATGTTCGTTATGATCACAGAAATAAAAATTACGTCTCTTTAGTTTTATAATTATATAGGCTTTTAGATTATTAATACAGTTTTCAATAGTACTGACGAAAGGGAAGTAATGAGGGAAAAATTAAGAAAAATTCCCTAAAAATTCCCTTTTTACAATTTTCTTCTCTTATTACGTGGCAACACTGCATGAGGAGTGAAAAACTCCTATATTTCAGAGTAGCCAATACTATAAGCTTTCAGATATGGTATGATACTTGCCTGTGGGCGGTATCTTTCAAGTAACAAAACCCCCTTTTCAGATTCTTTAGTCCTTAAGAGGCAGAAAATTTAGTAATGATTTCGAGAAAAGTTGATGTAAAGAAAAAACTGTAATAAGTTTTCTGATCCTTGTTTTATATAATTGAATAACTGACCATGAAAGATCAGAAAATCGTAAAGTTTCTGTAGGGAAAGAGAAGCGGAGGCAGGAAGGGAGGGTATGTCTTTCAGTTTTAGTTTTTTTTTTTTTTTTTTCACAGACCGTTCATAAATTGCTTGATGTTTGAAGTGAACTGAATGGTGCAAGAGAATAGATCTATATGCTTTATAAACATTTCGAAAACATAATATTTTAACTTTGAAAATATTTTGATTGTAAAATATCATGGCGGTATGTAAGTTAAAGAGAAGTTCGTAACTCAGTATGGTAATGTTTACAGCATCATTAGAAATATTCTTCACATATCAAGATCTAAATAACATTCTATTTACATTACATTAGTTATGTTGATCATCATTCAAATATGCCATAAAAATAATAATCACATGGAAAAATAGGCGTGTCTTATGATACAGTTTGTAGCCAATTGCATATTCACAGTATTTGTTGAATACTTATATCCTTTATTTTGATTCATTCATCTTCATCTGAGTCTACAACTTCGTCTAACAATTCAGATATTTCTTCATCTTGATAATTGGCACATGTTTGGATTTTTCACATGTCAGTACACTTTAATTCATGTTTCATGCACTCACAATCGGATGGCACACAGTTCTTAGCACACGTACAGCTCCATCACTTCTTCTGGTGCAGGCCGACAATCCATCCAATCGATGTCAAGCTCACCCGATGCGTTTGTCCTCCAGCCATGAAGAATGGGACTTGGTATGTCAGGATTTGCTTCCAGTGCTTTCTTCTAAATTGTTGCTGGTAGTTAGCTCTCTGGATATGTTTCTCAAGAGCCTTCTTGCATGGTGGTAGCAGTGGAATTCAACTAAACCTTTCTTTGCACAGAACAGCGAGTACAGAGTTCACAGAGTTCACATTCATTTACAGAGTTCACATTTTGACCATACAACCTACAAACTAACTTTTCTACTATATCCATCGTCTCTTTCTTGGGTTCAAAACTTTCTGACAGTTCCTTCAGTGCCTGTACAAACTCTCCGTTTTTAAAAAGTGTAAAAGCTTTACACTTCCCCTTACCAGCAAAAGCACTCACTGTATCACAGCCTACGATAGTAGAAATCCTGCTAAGGCTGCACAAATGTTTTCCCCATTTGCGTGATATATCTTGTTCATATCGTGGTAACAAAGACGGTTAGATGTTCCACTCTTCAGGAAAATATGTCCTCCATGCTTTGTTAATTCGTCAAAGGTGCTCAGTACTTTGACTGCAACATCTGTATCTTCACTGTTGATTATAATGGTAGAGCTGTCTGATCTAAGAGCATGAAACGCATGAAGCAAAAGTCTTGTGTCTGCTTCCTCCTGTGAAAACCATAATTCTGGAATGTTTGTCACTGGTAATGTTGAAGACAGTTGACAGCACTCCTTCTCGCATGTTAAAAACACAATTTTGTTACCCAGTTTTTGAGTATACTTTGAAAGCTGCCATTCTTTCCACAGAAAGTGAATGAGCTCATCTGTTATTAGTGTTGCTGAAGAACTTTCTCCAGTTTCTGACTGGATGTCCAGCCATGATGTTTTGAATATACATACTGTCCTCAGAGACCCTCCGCATTCTTTCTGCATTTTTATAGACCTACTTTCATAGGTATCAAATATGATATCAACACGAGGGCAACGACCAGAATCAAGTAATATTTTTGAAAGTAACTTTTCTGCTCTGAGGCCAAATGTTTTAGGTACTTCCATTAATTTGTGCACCTGGCTCATTGCGTCAACAATGTATGATGAAGTCTCTTCCGGTATTGTTTCTGACTCGCAGTTTCTACTTAACATATGCATCAGCTTTGACTTGACGGTTTTCCTAATGGTTCCCTCTGGCGTTGCCAGAGACCAAGGTAATGGTCCAAGAGGATAAACAAGCACTTCCCTCACGTTCAGATTCCTTTTTTGAGCTATTATAGCCGTCTGGGCAAAAATACCCCTGCCTGCTTTCAGAATAACGTCTCTCCCTTTAACTTTAACAGTTTTACTTTTCTTTGAATGGGCAAACGTCTTTAATCCTTGCTTACGCATTGGAGCGTGGAATGCCCCTGGCTGCACACCTTTCTGGAGGCGTTGCTCTTTAAAGTTCTTATATGCTTTCTCACCTTTCTCATAAGCATTAAGTAAGTCGTTTGTGATGTCTACAGAAGCCACCATACCAGAAGATATATTTAGCAGATTAGATTCCTTGAAAGGATTTGTCCATTCCTTCGTCAATATCTCAACCATCGACGAAACATTTTTTTCATCCTTCTTGATTCTCGATGGTGAAAGGTCATGATGAGTGATTTTACTTTTTAGCGAAGAATTTATGGCTTCTCTAAGGATACGTAGAAATTCTGCCCTTACATCTGAAACTAAATAGTACCTTTCAACAGCAGCCTGCCTGGTGCTAAATTTGATTATTCCAGCAGGCCCTTGGGTATCTTTGTTGACAGTCTCTTGAATTACTTGGTCTGCAGGAATTTTCCCAAATGGATTGACTGTCCCCATTTGGACGGAGAACTCGCCTCTCTGAAATGCTTCATACACAGTTGGATAATTTTTCTCAAAACCTAACATTTCATTGTAATATACCGAAAGATAGCGTGCATAATTTAGATGGTCATATGCAAAACACCACGGGATCATCTTTCGAATACTTACCAGATAAAGCGGCCAGTTACCTTCCCTTGTTACGCGAACTGTCATTAAAAGAACATCTACCATATCGACGTAGGATATCCAAAAGGAAGATAGGTCACCATTTTCGTGCCTTAGATGGTCCAGATATGCTTCAAACATTTTCCAAATTGTTACAAAAGACTGTTCTGACAAAATTCGAGATAACTGCTCAGTAGTGGCGTCTCCTATTTCCTCGAACAATTGAGATATGTTAGACTCAGCACAGGAAAGATATCTATGTACTCGGACTGTAACCATAACCGGAATTCATTGAGGATTATTCTCATCAGTGACTCAAATGCTAGCTTGTGCATACGAATAGCACGGTTATAGTGCTTCCCTTGTAAACTTCGAATTATGGATCCCTCAGCAACAGTTCCTGATTCGGATAAGAGCTCCGGCAAGCCAGAATCTTGAAATGGTCTGCCGATGATGCCCATGAAGTTACAAATAGTATGGAATCCTCCAAGATTTAAAACTATTGTCCGGTACTTTTCAGTTTTCTTGCATACAATTTCATTTGCTTTTGAGTAAATAGATTGATCTGCAGTTAGAACTAAAGACTGAAGTTGTAGTTGCTTCTTTATGATGAGTGAACGATTTAGTATCTCATGTATTGTAGTCATACTGGTTGCTGGCGAATTTATTGTTGGTAGGTAGGTAATGCTTGTTGGTTGAATTTCAAGATCCCTCAGTAGATTGATGTTGAATCCAGTCCAACTTGGAATTAGCTGATTCTGGGGATCTATACACCGCAACATAATCCAAAATAAATTCTTAGACCTTGACGCTGCAACGAACTCTTCACAAATAGGATCATCATACCCAATTACAACTGGACCAACTCTTTTCCCAGGAATGTAAGGTGTTAGCTCTTTCATGGCACCAACAAAAGTTCGTTGTCTTGTCTTTACTGCTATTTTTGTTGTAACCACACTACTAATTTGTGACTTTGATTCTAACTGTATTGCTATTCCATTCACACGATGAGTGGTTCCCGCTCCAGACAGGGTCTCCTCCAACCTATCAATGTTATTCCAAGCATGTTGAGTAAATTTACCAAGCACAATATTTCCAGGTAGGGCTACACGATCATCTTTCTCTTTCGAAAGCCCACGGAACTTCGTTACCATTTTCTTTAAGAATCTAAAAAGGGAGTTTTAGCAACTGAAAGCTACCACCCAGAGTGAAGTATCATACCATATCTGAAAGTTTACAGTATTGGCTACTCCGAAATATAGGAGTTTTTCACTCCTTATGCTGTGTTGCCACGTAATAAGAGAAGAAAATTGTAAAAAGGGAATTTTTAGGGAATTTTTCTTACATTTTCCGTTATTACTTCCCTTTCGTCAGTACTATTGAAAACTGTATTAATCATCTAAAATTCTATATAATTATAAAACTAAAGTGACGTAATTTTTACTTCTGTGATCATAACGAACATAGAGGAATTTCGAAAGACCACGGGATTTCGTTACCATATTCATTAGAAATCTAAAAAGGGGGTTTTAGCAACTGATAGCTACCACCCACAGTGAAGTATCATACCATATTTAAAAGCTTATAGTATTCGCTACTCTGAAATATAGGTGTCCTTTACTCTTCATGCAGTGTTGCCACGTAATAAGAGAAGAAAATGGTAAAAAGGGAATTTTTAGGGAATTTTTCTTAATTTTTCCCTTTTTACTTCCCTTTCGTCAGTACTATAGGTAATTGTGTTACATCACTTTAAAGCCTATTTAATTCCGAATCAAAAGAGGTATAACTCATTGTTCTATGACTAAAGTGGACAGATATATAGGTATTTCAAAACACCACTGAGCTAAGTAAAAAATGTCTGTAAGATTCTAAATTGGGTTGTTTACCCCCTGAAAGCTACCGCTTTAAGAGAAGTATCATGCCAAATCTGAAAGTTCAGAATATTAGCTACTCAGAAATGCGGGTGGCATTTACTCCCTCTAAATGAAACCAGACGCCCCTTTTTTCGGGGTCTGGCTCAAGGACTATCACGTCAAGGCTGTTCTGAAAGCGAAAGGTGACAAGACACCATATTAATCTGGTAAGGTGCAATTTCGTTAAAGTGTTTCCATTTTTCTGATCACCATCTGTATATGTATTATCGTTTTGCTTACAAAAATATTAAATTATGTAAGTATTGTTGCAAATGCTTTCCTCATTTAAAAATAATTGTCCCATTTTTATCATCTCGATGTATGCTGTTCAAGAACCTCTATTAAAACTTCTCCACAAAATTGTATCCCCTTGAACAGAAATTCTCATGCATTGCAGTCGAATGATGAGCAAGTCGTTTTCTCAGTAGTGTTTTCATTCGATTCATTCTGCTGAAAAACGTCTGAGCGGTGTACAAGCCGTTAACATAGGCACAGTTAATATTTTCATATATCGTAACCTAGAAGCTGAACTTCTTAATAAGTGACTTTGTTTCTATACAGCATGCATTTTTAGCTTTACAAACAAATATGCTTCTCGGCATTCTCAGAAAGTACTCATAAGGATTTAGAGTCACATCTATAATTTTGTTCTGTTTAATGAAATCTGTAGATTTGTATACTTCTCATCTTTGGCCTTTTTGTTATTATTAAACGCTATAGTGCGAACTGGCGGAAGCTCACTTACAATATACCTGTATACCAATTAAATTTCTTTGTGCTTAATGCACGTTTATTAAAATTCTTGTCCTTTGACATATTTCTTTTACATCTCCGTGTGAAATAAATATTGTATTTACAGATGTTTACGTGTCATGTGATATTTAGCGAGCACATTTCTATACTTGATCTTCATGCTTCTAAAACATAATAATTTTCCTTTTCATATTTCAATAGTTTACAATAGTTGTATTGAAATATAAATTAAAGCAATTTAATTTTGAGCTAGATCTTCTAAGCACATTGAGTACAAGTTTCGTGATTTTTGAATCTTAATTGCATTTCTTGATAAATTTATTCCAATATGAACGTTAGGTGGCGTATGATATTATTTTTTTTGCGGTTACAGTATATCTAGTAAAAGCTACGAATTCTTGGTTGCAGAATAAGAATTTGCAATAAAAAAGGTTTCCATTTAAACTTTTGGAGTTGCCCTCCTCCTTCCGTTAGAGAGGGGTCAGGGCAACTTCATTTTATATTACTTGAATAGATCTTTTTAAAATATTGGATACGTTTCCTGGTTTTTGAATTTCAAATGTATTTTTAAAGATATTCCACTGTCCCGACCTTTTTTACACACTGCACACACACACACATACACACACACATATATATCGGGTGTTAATAGACTATACCGACAAACTGTAGGAGGTGATTCCTCACATCAAAATAAGAGAAAATGTTCATATGGGCCTATGGCGAAAAGTGCATAGTTTCAGAGCAAGGCTCTCCATAATCGCAAATAAGGCAAATTTCAACAGGTCCTGTTCTAATTCCAAAAGCTGTTTATGGTTCCTTATCAGCGTAAAGGAAGCCACACATACAATATCTAAAGCTTAATATTTCGTCAATTTTCAGTAGGTATACAGGGTATTACCTACAGTTTGTAACTCACAAATATGCTCTCAATTGAGTTCTCCGATATACCTTGATCTCTAGGAGGGTCCATTGAAGGCAGAAGGAAAGCTTTTGCAACAATGGACATTCAATGCTTCGGAGGGAATTCGGAAGTGTTAGGAACCGACAGTTCAATGTTTGCTTGAGTGTGTGTGTTCCGAATAATGTGTCATGCGATGTATTTCGTCACGATATATTTCACGTTTTCTTCAATTGAAAGAAAAAATTGCAACATGCGATTTTCGGAGTACGAGAAACAGTGCTGCTGACGATCCTTAACACTTGCAACATCGCGTCAAAGGACTTTGCGTTTATAGCTATTAATGCGTCTTTTGTGATTATTTGGATCAATCACAAAGTCAGAGCATATATCATAATACGCTTGATGGCATGTCTGGGAATTTCACCCCGTATGGAATACTCTGTTCAACCACAGAAAATTAATGAAATATGCATTTGTGAATTGCGTATGCTTAGCTTCGGTCCTAATAAGGACCGCCATTCACAATTTCCGGAATTCGAAATAAGGTCTGTTCAAATGTGTCCTTTCCGAGATATTGAACAGCATTATCTCTGAAAATATGCACTTTTCTCCATAGGTCCATATGAACTTTTCTCTTCTTTTGATGTAAGGGATCACTTACAGTTTGTCCTTATAGTTCATTAACACCCTATATATATAGTCACTGTCACTGTCAACTAAATTTGACAACTGAGAACATTGCACACTATTATTTTTCTAGACGGATTCTAAGATTTTCTAGACAACTTACATTATATCCATACAAAATCCTGTGCTACATTGGACCTGTTTAGAAGAATAACTTATCGTTCTTCATTTAATGGAATGGAAATATATTTTCCTGTTTCTATTGTGATAAATAATTTTTGGAAGATGGCATTCATCCAAGTGTTAATCCAAAACCTTGATAAGAGATCTTCAAATCCAAAAGATTTGATATATTTATCCAACTTTTGCAACTCTAGCAACTTTAAAAGGTTTGCCAGAGTCATTTAGTGATTACTGACATCAAATTTCATATGAGGATTACACCACATAAGCTCCACGGGCAACAAATGCTGGAGCTAACGCGGCTACACCATTATTTGGATGATGTCATCACGTTATTTACTTTGCAGATAATTACTGTATAACGTGGGAGATGCATTGGATTTTCATCCTGTTGTAGCACAAGTTATGACTAAAATCCCACATTTTGAATAGCGGTTCTGACTTAAACACCCCGATGTACGTTTCTTTCTATTGAGCTGTTGATTTGCTTTAAATTAAAAAGTTGATTACCCATGAAACACGCAATGAGAGTGCCTTTCGTCCGTTTTACTCTAGGTATTAAATTGTGTCAAAAATATAACTTTTTGGTAGGAAACTGTGCCGTTGAAATTTAGATTCATCACTGCAGAATACTCTCTTCCATTGATCATCCAGCCTCCCAATATTTCCTGTTCGAATGAGTGGTTTCGTTATTGCAATAATACCATAGATATGCAGGTTTGGACCACAATCCCATCTAATATAGATTGGGAAGGACTCTTTCTAGTTCTGTAGCTACTTCGAGTGCTACAGCTTGTTTCCATGTAATATTTACATCAATTTGTGACTGTCTTTCAAGAGTCAGACGCACCTTCAGCTCTGATAAGTGCAACCACTCTGCGACGTTCCGCAGAGAATACTCTTTTCTCTCAAACTACTTCAGAACTAGATTCAGCACTTGATTCACAAGCTTCTCTACTTATTTTCTTATTTTCGTAAAGGCTTCCTTCTCTTCTTATTTCAATCTTATTTTCTTCCACACCTTTTGCATTATATTACCAATTCGCTCTAGTGAACAGAGTAAATTGCAAGGCACAGATTCGCAGTTAACTTTGCTCACATACGACTCAATTGAATAGCAAGCACATACACAACTTTTTATCTTTATAAACAAGCAACGACTGATAAGGATTCAAAAAAACATAACTAAATATTTACAACAAAACTTTATTCCTCAATACATATTTGTTAATGTAAATACAATCATGCATTACATATGATCTTAGCAACGTTGTTTATTTTGCAAAATATTACTAATAAACACAATTTTGTATAGGCACAATGTATTTTAGTTGGTAGTGTACTCAGACTGTTCACAAAATGTATATATATATATATATATATATATATATATATATATATATATATATATATATATATTGTGAGTGTGTGTGTAAGTCATGAATTATTGGTACAAACACGTACTTAAACACCTTCAGTAATGGTACCGGAATATATGGAAGGGTAATGTCTGATGCCAACAAAGAAAACAGCTATGCAATCTTTAGTTTGAATAGTTTCCTTTCGAAATTAAGCTTGTTACATTTCATTTGTAAAGGCAGTAAAAGTATTAGATGGTGTAATATATTTCTCTTAGTCTTCTACTCTTTCCTTTCTGCTCTCAATAAAGAAGCAATTATTAAAAAGATTTATACATTACTTCGATCATAATAACATCTGATGGTACAATCACACGTATCGAAATCACTTGAAGAAACGTAAGAGTGAAATTATAGGGTTATGAACATGTAAAGGGGGAGACTCGTGTTATATCAATTATGAAAAATATAATCATTCTTGATAGCACGGAAATAACTCGTTTTATAATATACGTAAGGTGTTGAAACAAAACAAGAACATACTCTATGATGATTAGTTTAGCAAAACTTCTTTATATATTTACTTCTTCCGTCAGCCAAAAAAATAAAACGTCTCAAGAACTACTATTAATAACCAAATTTAATTAAAATATTATGTCAAAGCTTTAAAATAATTTTTTGAACAAACATTTGAAACGAAAATATTACCCCTTTGGGGATCCCATGGTACAATTTGTACCATACGGGGTTTTCATGGTACATTGCGTTATAACTCTCCTATTTGAGCTTTTTCGTCCGGATTTTTTTTTGTTTGTTTTTCAAGTCCAGAGGCATTGTAGAAGACATTACGTATGGTTTCACACCTTCCTGCGTCGAGACATAGGAGGTGATGACGTCATAAGTCTAAAATTTATATTTTCGTGTAATACTTTTTTGGGGGGCTTATGTAAAGTATTTTTCGCGGGCTTATTTTTGCACGTAGAAGATTGAAATTTTGCACCAACATGCAGTCCACCGAGTAGTATTTACCAGATTTTTTTTCAGATTCCTGCATTAAAACAGGGGGGCATTAAGAGGGTCAAAAATTTGAAAAAAGGGAAATTTTTACCCCAAAATCCCGTTTTTCCTCATTTTCCCGCCTTAGATACAAGATAGAGACAAGTGAATGGTACCGCCTGAAAGGCAGTTCTATTCTGAAGAGGATGATGTGCGACACATGGGCCTAGGGTAATTAGGGAAGTGTCAGGGAATTTTTACCAAAATATACTTCTGTATAGGGGAATTTTGGACATTTTCGGTATTATTTTTTGCGGGCTTATTTTTGCACGTAGAAAATTGAAATTGTGCACAAACATTTAGTCTACCGAGTAATATCTACCAGATTTTTCCCGAATGTCAGCGTTAAAACAGGGGGGTACAGAAGGGCCAAAGTTTCAAAAAGGGAAATTTTTACCAAAAAATCACTTTCACGGGCTTTTCCCGCCTTAGATACATGATGAGGACAAGTGAATGGTACTGCCTGAAAGGCATTTCTACTTTGAAGAGAATGATGGTCGAATCAGGACAATGGAGTAATTAGGGATGTTTCAGGGAATGTTTAAAAATTTCCCTCTGTATACGGGAATATGGGACATTGTCGGTATATATTTTTTGGCGGGCTTACTTTTGCACCTGGAAAATTGGAATTGTGCATAAACATTCAGCCCACTGAGTAGTATTTACCAGATTTTTCAGATCTCTGCGTTAAAACAGGGGGGTCCAGTGGGGGCTAAAAGTTGAAAAAAAAAGGATATTTAGAACCAAAAATCCCGTTTTTCCTCATTTTCCCGCCTTAGATACATGATGGAGATACGTGAGTCATACCGTCTGAAAGGCAGTTCTAAGCTGAAGAGGATGATGGGAGAAACATGACCCTAGGGTAATTAGGGATGTCTCAGGAAATTTTTTACTTGAGATCATGGTGTTTTACGGTAATTTGGGGCATGGTGCGAATTCGTGATAAAATTTATCCCGCCCTTGGTATTCAAGATCGAAACTTGCAATTTGGCACACACATTCAGTATACCAAGTGTTTTTATCAGATTTTTTTTATATGTCTACGTTCAGACAGAGCTGCTCCAGAGGGGCCCAAAGTGCGAGGAAAAATTTTTCACTACGAAATTTTCCATTTGACATCATTTTTCACGCTCCTGGTATATGGTATGAGTATGCAAGTTTTATCATTTGAAAGCCAGCTCCATTCTAAAGCGAATGAGGTATAAACCATGATCCTAGGATAAGTAGTGAGGATGCAGTAGCTGCTTGACTGAAAGTCTAAAAAAATAGCCCAAAAACCAGGTGCCGGAAAGGGTTAAAAACCCAACATTTCCGGTTTTAACGTTGATTGCTATAAGGGAAATGATACAACATATAAAGAGGAGTGGTCCGCTGCAGTCGATTAAGCATTCGGAGGATAAATTACGTCTCCATCTTAAGTCTCTGTTAAAAGCGAAGGTGAAAATTAAGTACAACTTCCGGTTTCGAACGTTGGTCATTATAAAATAAAATTCATAATAGATAGCAAGAAGTGGCTTCCTGTAATAAATTAAGAGTTCCATGAATATATACACTTTCCCCTATAATCTCTCTGTTAAGATTAGAAGTGGCACAAAACAGTCACTTCCTGTTTTACATTGTTAATTATGGTCTAAATAGTAACATAAATATTTAATTATAGGTTTTCTTCAATCATATAGGTGTAACAAGAATTTACACTCAGAATCGGAAATAACATTAATCAACTGTTTCCCGTCTTAACGTTGATTGACATAGAATAAAAAAAAGTAATTCTTAACGAGAAGAGTTTTCTGTAATTAGTAAAGCGTTCCTTGTCTACGCACGGTCAGGGTGATAATAATTTCGTACGAGAGGTTACCAGAGATACGGATTTCAATCGATTTGAAGCTAGTTCATGTACATTTTACTTCCCAGAACATATTTCGAGTCCTATGTTTTTTCTATTCACTTTTCTCTTCTCTTTAGCCTATGCTAAAGCGTAGGAGATAATCCCTCTACCATATGCATGTATATGAAACTATGTTTAACTACTTCGTCACAAACGTTTTTTTCTTTTCCCCTCTCTTCGACCCTCAATGTACTAATATTTCACTTCAAACAATTTTTACTTGAATGTTAGATACTAGCATTTTGATTTAATCAAGCAATTGCCCACGATTTTTTCATTGGAGTTTTACGTTTCAATATATTGATGAAATTGGTGTTCCCGTCGATTATCTAGAACGTCTAGACTTGTTTAAAGGTAGCGATGTATTCAGTTCGCACAAACTAAGTGTTCTCAAGCAACAATTCATGTTAATAATTACTCTTTGCCAACTCTTCATCTGATTCCTTTATCAACTAATCGGCTAGCTCTGTTTCGTTAGAAATGAGATTGTTTGTGATTCTGCACGATGCAATTCTTCTTCTATAGTACTCAATGTCATCATTAGGCCCAAGCCTTTTACGCACGCCTTGATAAATATGTCAATAGGTACCTGCGTAAAGATAAGTTAGTACCAGAAAGAAAGGGATGGAATGGCGGCCGGAAGAAATTTTTTGTCTCCCCTTAAGGGATAATCTGAGATTTTTTCCTACCAAACGAAAACCCGAATTTACCCAATAGTCATGCGAACAATTATTCAGTCATAATGTAGTTCAGCCATATACCACCTATCTGATGAACTCTAGAAGACAAGGTCCGAATATTAGTTCTGTCGATTATGTGTATATTAAGCAAAATTCTATTTTGAGGAGGAAACAAAGTTATTTAAGAGAAACAGATTAAACATATTGTTAACGGTTCTTTACTCAATTCGATAGTCCTAAAGAAAAAATGCAAGACGATAGCACAATTGTTGAGTTATTTAGTAGTATAGAAGAAAACATAGTTACTTTGAAACAAAAGGAAATAGACTGTTCTTGGAAAATAAATCTTCGATATCACATTCTGCATTGCTAATACTGGCAATAATCAGAAGTGTGATACTTATCCTGACTCAGCAATTAGACAAACGGAATTTGTGAGCAGTGATTCTGAAATTGTAAAACATCGACTCAGCAGGATATTCGAGTGAATGATAATTAAATCACTTTGCAACAACACCATTCAGCTCACGTTGTAGATTTCTGCAATTACGGAATGTGCGAAGGATGGCAATATCAATAGGGTGGTGCGGAAAAGTTACATTAGTGGAAACAACTTTACTGATTATTTTGGACAACCCCTTACCCTGCCCCAACGGACTTAAAACTTTTAAGTGTTTGGTTAGGCGCCAAGGACAACACAGATGACAGAAAAGCTATTTGGGGTCGTTTTTCGAGTTACCTGAAGGCTATAATACAATTATTTGATTAAAATAAACTTGTAGCAATGCCAGTAAATAATTTTAAAACGATTATGAGTCAAGAAGAGCCGTATTAACTCAGTTGTTGAAATTAATGTGCAGATTTTGTTCGCAATGATTTTAAATATTCCAACTTCATATAACACAGTTTTCATTCTGCAACTCTTCGCTTATTTTGCTCTGTACTCAAAATAATCCAGAACTCACCACGAGGACGTCATTGCACACAGAGTTCCGAAACCCAGTAGGAATACGTTGAAGTTTGACCTTAGGTCACGTAGTTCTTCTTGCTCTCGAAGCGGAGCATTCTTTTTCTAGACTTCAGTTTCGCTCTAATGTAGATATCTCTTGCGTTTTGTCTGCACTTTTCTACGCTGCTTTGGACACCAGCTTCATTGTGCGTTCCACAGCTTGACTATGGAAAGGGATTGTTTTTGTTAGAGTAGCTGAAGTTCGGATGTTTTCTTCAAGCTACTGATCCGTTATGTTTCGTGTGATTGGCAGTTCTATTAGACATTTAGGTCAATTAATCATGTCATAGTAATTTTAAGCTGTAAAGTTTAATTTCGGATCAATGAAATCGCGTGGGCGGCTTGATCTCAGAGCCTTCTGGCGGCGGCACTTTTTTTCCTTCCCCAGCCAAAGGTTCGAAAATGCGGATTTTCATCTGCTGTCGTCGCTATCAGCAGGTTTTCATAATGAGCATAGTATCCGTTTTTTGCAGAACATAATTTACTATGTGTTGTTGATTTTCTGGCAGAAAACGTGATGGCTTAAGTAAGCTAAGCAGATGCATGGCTCCCATTTCGTACGAAGGATTTCACTGTATTAAAAACCAGACTGAAGCGTATATTTTAACAATGTACTGGCAAAGTAGACGCAAATTTCAACTAGGTTTATCAGTAGTGATGTAGTGGCGAAGCAATCCAGCACCCGTTTCACATTCACGATGGCACCAATGTAAGCCATCGTGAATGTGAAACGGGTGCTGGTTTTCTGTTAGCTAGATCGGTAGTACACATTCCCGTAGCAACAGCCTTGCAATTTTTAAAGAGACAATTCTGGTCGCTGCTTAAACGATCTATTGTTTCCATTTCAGACATCCATTCAACGGGAATAGGTGTAAGGAGACGATCCCTGAACGTTCACAATCCTTTAAATTTTTTTCAGATGGGGCCGGAAAATGCCTTGGGTCCGGTCGTCCCACCATCAAATTGGGCAACCAGATGTCGAAATGGCAACTCGTTGGTATGAAGAAGGCAAATGAGATGCTGCAGTTCCTTTCATAGGGATCTTTATATCTGACTTATCACGCCGTTATTACATCTTGTGTTCGTGTCTTCACCATCGCTGCCGACTGCCTCAAGACTTGACATGTCGTACTGGTTCTTCTCTAAAAGCTCCAATATAGAGTCGGAGCTATGCCTGTGCCTGACTTAGGTGTGGGATGATCCAAGTATTCTAAACCTGGCTCCGATAGAACTGTGATATGCTTTTCTGTAACCTCTCATCTTTGAAATTTTCCGTTAATTTTTTCTTGCACAACAATTGCATCATTTTTCCCGGCGACGTCGATACTTGTAATCGCCTGGCCCAGATGAGCCTTTCGCCCAATTTATCTTTTACTCTTCGTACTTTAAATCTGTAAACAACAAGATTTTTGTCCTCTGGCGATATGAGTCTCGCGTCCTGAATTACGGCAGAAGCGGTCAAAGCAACCTGTCTATGTGAAGCTCCAGTTCTAAACGCTGCCTCCGCGATAGTTTGAAGACAGACGCGCTTTAGGATATGTTTCCATCTTGGACGCGCCTCGAAGTCAGGTTCCGACGTGCTTACCTTTGAACAGCTTTGCTGGATTCCCCAGACGAAGCCAGTATCTTTGATCTTTGCCTATGCCTAATGTCACTAGTTGATGGACTTGCTTCAACACATCCAGCATCTCCCTTGGTTGTCTGCCCTTTAAATCTGCTCACTTTACGGGAAGACATCTTTGAGAGAGATGTTCTCTATTTGAGAAGAAACTTGAATTCTCATTTTGGAATCTTGCCTGACCTCTCACAGTTACATTTGCAAGACACAATATCAAAAAGAGACTTTTCCGCGTGTGCAACAGAACCTACACGAAGTTTTGCTTCTTGTCTTTGTCGACTGAAATGTTTTTCGTTGGTTCGACACTTATTAGAAAATGTTTTCAGCATGCCAACAACTTTCCTTTATGAAACCAGAGGAATGGTTGCTTTTCGCCAAATATGTAGAACTCTTTGTCCAACTAATTGACAAATGTCAGTCACTGGTAAATTAGTTATACTTTCGTCACCACTTAAACCACTTCGAAACCAATGATAATGTCACATAACGTCAGCGTACGTGGGTAAGTGCACTTCACTAATTTCACTTGGAATGCCAAATAAGCCTTGTTTCACACTTTCCCCCGTTGATCTGAACTGAGGCTTTTTCTTCATCTTGCTTTTCATTGCTTCCGAACTTGGCAATCAAAGTATACAAAATGTCTTTGGATTGTATTGTACTAAGAAGACTGTAACTTTAGGTACAATGCACAAATTCTCTGCCTTAACAGAAACAGTAGCGAACTAAAACCGGTATAGCTTAGGCTGCAATAAACTGGCCTGTTGGATTGGTTGGCCGAAGTAAGTGATATTTATATCACCGCCCAACTTCGATCGATAATATTCTAGAAACGTCGGCGCAGATTCGGGAGCCAACGAGGCGCGTGGGAGGTGCGTAAATCTTCTGGACGGAGCCGGAGGTTGCTATGACGCTCGAAGAGCGTGGCAAAAGTAAGCATCCACGAAGTTGTGTAGCCTGCCAATAGATGGCATTTGCTATCGGTGTACATAACAAGCGAAAAGTTGCCAAAAATAAATCGTGTAATACCTATCGTGCCTATAATCATCGTTAACGTGGCATTCCTAAAAAAAAATCTGGACATTAATTCCAACAACTGAGCTAATATTGCTGTACTTTGACTCATAAACATTTTAAAGTTATTTACTGTCATTGCTACAAGTTTCTTTTAATAAAATTTGCATTATAGCCATCAGGTAACTTTAGAAACGACTACAAGTAGCTTTTCTTCTATGGTATTGTGCGTGTTGCCTAACCAAACAGTTAAAAACTTTAAGTCCGTTGGGGCAGGGTAAGGGGTCCAAAACAATAAAAATATCAGTAAGGTCGGTGCCACTAATGGCATTTTTCCGCACTAGCCGTCATCAATTTTCCAACAAAAGTGGAAAACGCCCCACCGTAATAAACAGTGACGTTAGAACCTCAGGGCAGTAACTAGCTTGATCAATGCTAATTAGAACAGCAATCTACGTAACCTCCAACAAAACAATTCGAGTCAAAACACTCAGAAGGACAGGACTTACGTATCGTCTACAGATGATCAATCTCACACACCACCTACGTCAGGATGTCTCAAATATAATGATATTGCGAAAGATGACCTTTTCACTTTTTTCGATGCAAAGTGCCAATTCACATTGCCCCTATATTAGTGAAATTTTAAACTGAATACCATTGTAGTTGCAACGGACAGTGCTGATCATTAACGTATTGTGAAAGTCCCCCTTTTATTGAAAAAATGCCTCATATAAGGATCTTATTTGGTGATCGCTAGGCATTATATGAGTTGATTCTGGTTTTCCGGTCAGTTTGCTTGCAGCTAATTAAGTTGCAGCGATGTGCTAAGTTATTTAATTATTACCCTTTTAAGGCGAGTGACAGGACAAAGAATACAGATTTGACGATGAGCGCACTGTCTTTGTTGTATTTACTCTCTACTTCCACTTCGTGTACAGCAAAACGCCTCTTTCCTTTGGACTGCAATTGACCCCTGGTTCTTATCTGTACCTCCATACTTGAAGAGTAGGAGTTGCTATTCTACTTCTTCAATGCTTGCTAGAACAAGTAAAAGAAAACTTGTTACTTTTTATCTCAAGAACTTACTACAGAATTCCATTCTAACAACAAATTCTTCCAGATTCCTGACCGTATCGCATTCCAATTGGTGATGATACTGAGCACATTATTCGGAGAATGGATTGATATGTAGACAAACCGTGTTATTTCGTAATTGAGGAGAGTTTGTCAGACTAATATCTAAAGGATTGCAAGTGTGACTTGCGCTCTAACTATCCTAAGTTCATCTATAACTTTCGCATGTACTGTTTCGTGAATACTTCTAAAAGTGTTCATACAATATGACTTGTGACTTAATATTTGGAAACTAGAGACCGGGTTCTTTTTCTAACTCCTTCTTCACAATTAAGACTGTGTTTCTTAATTTCTCACAGTTAGCTACAAGGTTTGCTCTATTTCTCTGAAAAAGTGACGCGCACTGTATTTTAATGTCTTCCCATCGAATGACTCATAAAGTCCGGTTGTTCAATTCTTTTCAGGTTATTGTGTTTCATTTTGTAATCAAGTCTTAAGTTTCTTTGAGAGTTGTTCTTCCGAAACTCCCATGTGTACTTCGAATTACTTAGCATCAGGGTGCGTTTCCTCTGGTCGGTTCCTTTCTTCATGCAGGCCAGGGTCACGATTCCAATGATAAACTGAAGGTCAGGAGTGTGAAAACAGTATGGTATCTATGGTATTCTCACCATCAGGAACGTTTTTAAGGATTGGGCGAGACCTAGTTAAAGTTGAAATAAAATAAAATAGTTGAAGAGGAAAGGGGAAAGATATATATTGCTTAGCAGTATTACAAATACCTGTAGTAATTGTAGGGTATGGTGGCTTGTGAAATTCCTATCTTCACATCCCTCATCGCCTCACCCCGTTGGATTACTTTCGTAGACGTTTGCCTATCTTCCACGCTATCTACTACTGGACTCGTCTATAAATTCCGTAGTTTCCCTTCGACCCTTGAAAAACGATCTTAATTCAGATTTAAAGAACTCTATCTCATGAGAGTTCTCAGACTTAACTGGTCCTACTTAAAATTTAACATTTACACTCTCAATTGGACACGCTCATGCCAATCGCTAATAAATTTGTAAAATATTTCGATGATTAAGATGTTAATTCCGGATGTAAGAAGAGCCGGGAATATAATTTACAGCAAAACAAATTAAGCACCTCAGCTCCTCAACTCATTTTGCAAGGTGATCTTCCATCGAAGCTGAACATAGTTAGATTCAGGGTGTCGTCGTAAGAAAAAAGTAACCTCGAAAGTATAGATTTTTGTTCTTCAGAAAATAATCATGGAATACGAAGAGTTTAAAACCACGTCCCACAGAGGGAAATAAACAATGAAAAATAATAACAAGTATGGGTTGTTATTACTCACAATTCTAACGAATTAACATAGAACTCCAAGGTAATTTTGTTATCAATTAGCCATATAGAAATGACACTTCGTATATGGTTTTCCCAAAATTCACAAATTCAAATAAATTAAGGAATTAGAAAGTAAGTATTTATATTTTGGTACCATTAAATTATAGTACAGACAGAATGACTGGAATTTTACATTAATATATTTTTTCGCTTTTCAGATGATTCGACGTTCCAGATGAATTTAGAGGAATAACGAAGAATCACAAAATGCCATAAGGTGCGTATTCACAACCAGGTAAGTACTTTGATCGTTCATTTCAAATCGTAGTTTAGAATACAATAGTAGTAATAGTAGTAGTAGAAATATATGGAATAATATCAATAGAGACCAAAATAAAGGAAGCTTAAATTACTCGTATTATGATCATTATAAGATTTAAGTAATAATAACTAGAGCTAAAGACAATAATAATAATAGTAAAATATTTTGGGAACTATACGATTACTTCACATGAAAGATTAATATTTATTACACTTGATTGAAAAGACATTCAAATTAAAAAATTCAAATTAATAAAATCACTAGTTTACTATGTTTCAATTCACCGGTATTTTAGGTTGCCTTCTTCTGAAATGTTAGGGATATGGAGCAACATGAGTGCGTACGACATACGTTTAGCTATTATATTTAAGAATCTCTATTTCTACTTATACATAATAAACTAATTACTGGGAGGTTTCCAAAAATTGCACCGTTTACTTCGTCATCTACACTTTTCTTCTTCACTTTAGTTTGAAACAATTATTTACCATTCCTTTTGAGTTCCAGCATGCAGAAATCTTTGTATTGATGCATTAACGAGCTCGTATAGATTCCAAACGTTAAGATATGGCGAAGTGTTTTTTTCTGAAAGTTGTTCAAAATTTAGCGATTGTTTAATCGGGGGCAAAATTAACCCCTTTTTGATTAAAAATATTTGAAGTTGTGCCCAAGTATAGATATTCTTAAGACACCCGATTTCAGAAGAATAAATATGTGATTTCGCAAAGGGAATTTTCTAACAATTGTTATTGTTTCTTTGCATAGGAGCTGAGTGAAAGCCCTGTAACGGATTTGGTGAAAAACCCTACATATATTTTAATGTATATTTTACCAGCGTAATGTTTGGTTAAGTTTATAACATTTTAGAAGAAATCTCAGTTACCAGTAAAATACACGGGATCCTTTCAGAAATATTAGAAATATTTGTAATCCCTCTAACTCATTCGATACTACTATGTGTGAAAGGAAGTTCCGTGACGTTTAACATGGATCACGATTTGTGTTTGTTTTATAATATAGTACTTTTCATATTGTTAATAAATTTGTTGTCTGGGAAACAAGTATTTAAAAATAGTAGTTCAAATCTCCGCAATGTATTCACCTTTCATATGAACAAGGAAGAATGCTATTAAGCCTTAATGTTTGAGTATCATATAATATATTTATGCAGCAGTTTTCCATTATATAATGGTTACACAAACAGAAATTTGAACTATGATGAAACTCAAATCTGGAAATCTGAATTTATATATAGAGGGTGTAACATAAATGTATGGCCGGAAATGAAAAGGTGATTGCGGACACCCAAATGAACAAAAATGTTTCTATAAACATAGGTGAGATGTCTCTTTGTTTCCGAGATACAGGGTGTTCTAATGTCGAGTTGCTCCTATGGCTCAGTATAGGAAAGTGGATTGAAAAATCCAATATTATGTGAATAATACAACCAAGTGGAATTATGCCTGTGCAAATTCATTTACAGTAAGATAGAGAATTAAACTAATTGACAATCGAGGATATTGGGTTGTCAGTATTGCAACATGCTACAAGTGTTATGTTTTCCAACAACACTAGACGTCCACATGTTAGCATACGATCGCAAACATCAAAACATTCCTAAACATTGTTACATTATTTTTATTGCGTTATTCCGGAAATATTGAACATTTCCATTCACTTTCCATTGTGAGCCCCTAGAGGGACTTGACATTTGAACACACTGTACCTCGGAAACGAAGCTGTATCGGACCCATATTTATAGGGACATTTTTATTTATTTCTATGTCCGAAATTACCTCGTCACTTTCGTCCACGTGTCCATGTTACACACAGTATATATAGTTTTAGATTTACAAGCTCTGAATTTGAGTTTCATCATAGTTCAAATCCTTGTTCATATAGTCGTTTCCTATCTTGACAGCTTTCGTGTGTGTATTCTGAAACGATAGGAACTTCTATTGAAATCTGATTCAAGATCTTATTTTTGACCTTTTTATTTTGTGATAATAAAGAAAAAATATATTATAATTCGTTACCTCTCTCCTAACGAACGTTTCTTTCTCACAATGTGTCCAAGGCCATGGAATGCTGTGACGGACCAAACGTTCTTTATGCAGCCTAACATTTCAATGTAAAAATATTTAATTGTCCTGGAATAAACCAGAAGCATATATTAGTTAAACACATGCAGTTTTTCATTTAATCTTACATTCCTATTTTTATCATGTTGTTAATAGTAATACAAAGAGTTTCTTCTCTAAACCATACTCAAGACATATATGGAACTGAGAAACTCTGAAAGAAATAGTTTAACATTTCTGTAGAAACTGTAGACAAATATAACTTTCTTATTCTAGTTTTTCTATTGTTTTTCAAGTAGCTTTTATCTTCCCGACGAACACCATCTGTCATAATTTGCTTTAAGGGATCTTAAACCTTTTATTACTGGTTTCTCAGTCCCAATATGATAACATTTAAATTTCACTTCATGAATATCTAACAAAATATGATACGTAACAACTTGAAATCTTCCATATGTAATGAACATTTTTGGTAACATTGTAGAGGACTATATATTACATAGTAGTTGAATGTATCTGCTCCAATGTGGTCTTCACGAACAGATGTGCTGCTAACAGGCAGGGATTTCCCCTCCCTCTCAAGTCCTTTTCCAATGGGTGTGGTAGAACGCCTCGGAGTGCAACCCTCGATCTATTTGTTGCATTCGTTTCTGCAGAGCATTTAGATTTTCTTGTAAACGACAAAAAGAAAGAACACGACAATTTGAACTCTTTGCTTTTTACGATTTCCTGCTGCTGCATTAGTTAGTTCCAACTTTATAATAGCACTGCCTCAACGGTAAAACATATACTGTGGGTAGTGGGATCAACAGTTCGATACAGATCATGGCTGAAATTTAGCGTTCCGTTGCAGCACTAAGTTTGTATGAGACATTTACATGAATACAAAATACATAATTCCCTCTAGTAACTGGTATTTGAAATTCGTAGCGGGTAGTTATTTCCGCTTCCTGCCAATATTATTCAAATTTTCAGAAAGTAATAAAAAATCAATTTTACCATCCAAGATCCATTCAACAGAAAAGATGGACTAAAACCCATGAACCAAATTGCCTGTGAATAAACATACGTAAGTAACATTTCAAAAATACAACAGCTCTTCCCGTTGGTATAATGCCTATCTCGCTTATTTTGGAGCACGGATCTCGGGTTCGATACTCGGTGGAAGAGCCTTCAAATTTCAGTGCGTTACTAAGGATACGGATCCCACTGAAGGCTCCGTAATCACCAGTATCTTACAACACTGGTGCATAAAGGGAAGCTAAACTCTAAACCCGTAAAGCCAACCAAGCTAATAAAGGACGGACGCAGCAATGTCACCATAATTTAGACTACGTGGGCGCTTTTATAATGTTTCAGACTATGGTCATAAATATAAGTAGAACTAGGGCTTCGAACATTTTTAGTTCTTTTTACTCGAAAGTAAGTAAGTGTAATATATACACATTGTGTTAGAAAAAAAAATTTGGGAAGTGAATCCTCACACGTAAACATAAAAAGGCCTATGGACAAATCTTGGTGCACATGTACGTTATTTCAGAGATATTGTACGCAGAAAGTTGGTTGTAATGGTACAAAGAAGAAATTACTAGAGAGTGAAATGTTGGATATGATTATTTTCAGCCTAGATTTTAGAGAATATAGGAAGTGTTTCACTTTTCCAGCATTCTCCAGAAAAGTGGTAGCATTTTCTTGTACCTCTAAAAATAAGAGTGGTTTCCTGAAGGGTGACGATTAGGAAGAATTTTTATTTCTCGGAAAGCTCTCCAACTGATATTGTTTGTTTAATACATCAATATTGTATTTAGAACCCTATAGTGTGTTATAAGTTTTTTTTGTTTTAATAAAAAGAAGTATTTCAGTCTTGCGTCGAGTTCTTTTCTGAGGACAAAATAAAGACCCAGACCATTATGTTTGTAACCTGACAGTATAGTGTAACTCATTTATCCTACAAAGAAAAAAAATGAAATGAAATCTTTATGTTTAACGTCCCACGGTTATGCCGCTTAGACTAAAGGAGACGGTGATAATGAGAGATGAGTGAAATGAAGGAAGTGGGAGGAAACGGGAGAACTCCGAGAAAACCCACGAGCACGGTGTTTGTCCACCACAAAGTCCACACGGCGCCAGCTGGGATCGAACCAGGGAACTCAAGCACCGGAGGTGAACGCTCTACCACTGAGCCACCGAGCCCCCTTTCCTACAGAATCCACGGCGTAGTTTACTCTTGGAAATAAGTTTTGATTTTCTAAAAATCATGACCCAGACAACTTTGTTAAATAAATATTTTATTAATAACCGCAAACCGGTCCAACTCGAGATCAAATGTCAACTAGCTCTTTTTGCAAGACTTTCATTACAAAAATGTGTAAACGCTTACATAATTTTATTTAAGATTATGTAACCTAATTGGTTGTTATAGTTGAGTTGATTTTGGGTTTAACGTCCCGTTCAGCAGCGATGATATATGAGACTTGGACCTACTGATTAACGTGGAATCCGAACTACTTGAGCTCCCGCCGGGAATCAAACCCGGGTCATCCACGCTAAAGGCACGTACGCTAACCGTTTAGCCACGGAGAAGCTCTTGGTTGTCATAGAATAGCATAATGGAAGGTTTTATACTCCCAGCTTAACTTAAATCTAACCCAATCTATCTTAGGCTCTTATCTATTTCTTAATTGTAACTGTATGAAAAAATAATATCTCAGATGTTCACAATTTCTTATCCCTTATTACAATTTGAAGTAGATTTAACTTCATGCAAATAATTTTATATATTAGTTTCTACAATTCCTTGTTCAGACGTGCTACTCGGTTTGTTTTAGTCAATCTTGAACAGTGCTGAATGGGCAGACAAATAAGTAATTTGTGTTCTACTGGAAACTAGTTTATGCATGACAAAGAAAATGAAATGAAATGAAATCTTTGAGTTTTACGTCCCACGGCTATGCCGGTTAGACTAAAGGAGATGGTGATGATGTGTAATGAATGAAATGGTGGAATGAAGAAAGTGGGAGGAAACGGAAGAACCCCGAGAAAACCCACGCACACGGTGTTTGTCCACCACAAAGTTCACTTGGCGGGGGCTGGGATCGACCCCGGGACCCCAAGCACCAGAGGTGAACGCTGTACCACTGAGCCACCGCGGCCCCCTCCATGACAAAGAGCTTTACTTATTTTATGGTTTAAAAAATAGAGGCCACGATTATCCATAAGGTAAAAAAATGGTTCAAAAACAAATAGCAGTTCCGCGTATACACACGCAAAGGAGTTTGGTTTTGTGGTACAATATTTTCACAATTAATATCTACTATTTCCGGTTTTAGTACAGAGACTAGACAAGATATGAAATAGATTCTTGCGACGCCTAATTGATTGCAGAAAACCGCTTTTGTTGTCCATTACAGTTTTTACTCTATAGCTTTCACCGTTAAAACCGGAAGTGCTTGATTTCCATCTCTTTTGGTTTGAATAGAGGCTTAAGACTGAAGATAATAGTTATTTTTAGAACGCTAAATGGAAAGTAAACTGCTTCTCGCTTTTACCATTCCTGTTCTATGGAGATCACTACTGAAACCAGAAGTGGTTAATTTCTACGACTTCAGGTTTTAATTGAAGATCAAAAGAGGAGATGAATGGTAGACTTGAGACGCTTGAGAGCCACTCGATTGGAAGAAACCTTTTTCACCTATTTTTTACCGTTTCCGCTCTACGTAGATCAATATTTATTGAAACCAGGAATTATAGTAAATTTGAATCATTTTCGTTTTTAGTAGAGAATTAATAGTATAGATTAAATGTGTTCTTGTGAAGCTCAAAACCGGATCTCACTACAAACTACCGGTTTCGATTTATGGTGATCAATGATCAAACCAGAAATAGTTTATTTAAACCACTTCCTGTTTGAGTACATGGTTTTTATAACGAACTCAATTCCTGACTCTTGATTCGATATTTTGACCAACTTTGATGATGATCCAGGAAGTGGTTCTTTAGTTTTTTTTTTTTTTGTCACATACATGGACTACACGGGTATATGAAGGAGTTCTGGTACACCAAGCTAGTTATTGACAAAAAGGAAATTATTTTTCTTGCCCCCCCCCCCCCTGCACACAATTAATTCGTTCTAACCGCAGAAACATCATACTGTGGTTTTCTGTGATGAATAATATAAAACGAAAAGAAACCTATCCATCCAGATAACAAAACAAATAGGCAAATAAGAAACATTTAGCCTTTGTTTGGTTGCATAGTACTATGGTTGTCAGTGGCAGAGGTGAAAGCCGTTCGGAGAATCCCTCTGCTTGAAGCAACAAAAGATGTAGAAAAGCAATCGGAAACATATGTTCGATACTAAGGGGTTTCAAAGATCATAATCTTTGTTCTATAGTTGCCGTCATAAAGTTGTAGGGACTCAGTAGGGAAGTGGGCATACGGAGGGGAAGGAAGGCTTCCTCAGGCGTAAATGATTATGAAAATAGTGGTGGTAGACACAAGTTCCTATCCTCAAATTGCCACAATGCATTCCTCGAAGGCGTATGTTCTTTAAAGAATGTCACCCGTAGTAATTTATGAAGTATGAAAGTGGTATTTTGATCCTTTATCAGAAGTAGTGATTCCGTCATTATGGAAGTAATTATTACAATTAATCTACGTCATTAAGTTTAAAACTGAAATAACCATCACCTTTGCATCGCTCTTTGGCTTTCGTATAGAAAATTGCAAATTTATTAGTTAGATTTTACCTGTTGCCTTATGGAGATTCCGGAGCTTGTGATTATAGGTAGACATTAGGGTGGGCCGGAAAAAAAGCTTATTAATTTTTTTAAGACGATATAGCGCGGAAAAGTTGCCTTTGGTACTGATTACAAAAATTAAGAAAAAATTGAAATTGGTTTACATCTTCCGTTCGCGCATCGCAGTTAAAGTTTACCAAAAATGAAAAGCTTGTGATTTTTAATTTCTTTTGTCTTATAAATAAATAATATTTAATCGATTTCATGATCTATTTTCGTTAATATAAATTGTAGTAAAGTATAAAAATAGTTACAGTTTGTCTTTCCACCATGGTTGGTCCAAGACACTGCCAGTACCCTTGAAGCATGTCAATAACTTGCCAATCATTGTAGGTGATGACAATAGGCGCCGTGGATGGCGGTGATGAAACTGTTCCGCAGTCGCACGTATAATCAAACGGGATGCGTGAAGGACCATTTCCGCTTCATTTGCTGTCGAATACATAGTTACTTTTCTTGACACACGGAGATGTAGGGAAGCTACTTCTACACACCACTCAAGTGCAACACACAATATTACACAATAATTCAACATATAGCATTACAAACAAGGATTAAAGATCTAAACGGGAATTGAAAGAAAGTATAGTGCTGCTCATGCTTGATTTCATGAGACACTGCCACTCGGGGAAAATAGGTGTATCATGTCACTGTCTTCATTTTAGAAAACCGTTCAGGGGTCACTTCTGCGAATATTTGACGGATTCCTTCCCTCCTGCTTATATCTACCTTCAACGGAATTTCCCATCAAATAACGCACATTCGAACAGTTTCTGAGTCTCAATTCATATATTTTATTTTCCTCTACACTTATTTCATTTCAAACATTTTTCACTTTTATACAGTTCGCCGTAGCTCAGTCGGTAACGCGTCTGACTAAGATACAGGCTATTCGTGGGGCCATGTTTCAAACCTCGGTCACGAAATTGGTTCATTTTTAAGCGCTCTCGTATCTGGCAGCACAGGCGAATTCAGACTCGTATTAAATTGCGTAACAGAGTTCTTGAGACAATATACTTTTTATGATCTTTCATTTATTTAACAAGTAGATGAAGAGCAATGGTATTCCTTGGACGACTTGTGTTTTCTTGATGTCAATCGGGTGTTAAAGAAAGAAGAATGGTATGCCATTGTAGAATCAGACGAATACTGGGATGGTATATCTCAAACAGCTGGCCTCTACATTTTTAATAGTTTTCCAATGGCATAAGTACAAATGCTCACGAAACCATAATATTCTCGTGTTACGAGCCATTTATTTCGGGCACGGGTGTATATGCTCATCTAGATTGCAATTTGAAAACCATACAATTAATTTTAGAAGATCTATTATTAATTGACTATATGTTAATTGAATATCTATACATTATATGAATCTCTGTGTGTAAAGGGGTGCACGGTGGTTTAATGTTATAGCGCTTACCACTTGTGCGTCGGGTCTCTAGTTCGAACCCTGGCCAACTAAGTTTGTTCTGACAACATTACGTCCATGTTTTTCTCAGTGTACCCTTAATTTCTTCCACTCATTCCCGTAATTTTTCTATCATAATTAAGTTGCTTCAAACATAGTCTTCCTTAGCCTAAGAGGCATATTTGTGTGACGTTAAACTGAAATATATCATTTCTTTTCCATATGTCAAAAGTTACTGTTACTTGCGAATTTAATTCTAGAAACTTCTGACGTAATTCTGACATTATTATAGAGGAATATACGAAACACAAACAGAAGTTACCTAGATAGAAAGAGAAATGTACATATAGTTGATGTTACTTTACTCTTCTTTTCTATAGAGAAAATAAATTTGCAGCTATACCTTAAGATCATTCTTCAGGGTAGATCGTTTATAAGCTTGTTAATATATGGTCAGCACAGTTTATCCTATTAATATTAATACCTTTTTTAGACGGGAGTTTTAACTCTTGATTCACGTGCTGAAACTTCGAAATTGCTTGGTTTTACCGAATCAATTCAAATTAAAATTATGTGATTTCAATTGCAACATGAAAGTCAAATATACCTTGCTATGTCATGTAAGTCATGTGTGAAAGGAGAAGTTGATGGTAATGAAAAGGCAAATAGTACAATGAAGATAACATGACAAAACTTGTGCACACAGTGTTTACCCAACATGGATTTAACTAATCGGGAGCTGGGATCGATGCAGGGATCCCAGGCAATAGAGTTAAACTGCCCGGTTCTGAGCTTCATTTGCTCCATATGATGAATCAGATTTAAAAGCATGGGGAGTAATCAAATGCTTTTGCACTGAACCTAAGAAAATATTACTTTCTGTATTATCTTTTGAAAGTATCGTAACTTTTGAACCATTGTTTATTATAATTCAAAGTAATATCTAAGTTTAGACACTGGTTTTCGTAGGTACTGCACACTGGAATAATATCTTATGAAATCCTTTGCTTAAAATTTTTGACCTACTCTCATTATAGATGTCTTTCACATAAATGCATAAGACTCCTACAACCTAAGATTTAAAATGCTCTCATCACTTCGAAAATTTGTACCGCAAACTGATTTTACAGACGGACCAACGACCGTTTATGTAAATTTTGTTTCCAATCTCAACTTCCGAGAAGGTAATTTATCAGCAGCTAGCCTAGAATTTCATCATAGGTAAAGCTTCCATGGTCACATTATTTTAATATTTTTCTTTAACATTTTTGTGTAGTAAATGTTTGTTTTTTCGTACTGTCTTATTGAATGGGTTGCTAAACACCGCGAACTCCCTCTGCTTAAGCCACTGGTATTAACAGTCACTGTATTTATTGAAATTTATATTTTCTTTTATACATATTTTAATGTAACGCAGCTGAAAATTATTGATGAACATTATCAGTGTTTTTCTAATAAAGTTTCAACGATAATAAAGTTCTTTTGCCATAAGTGAAACGAGATAATAAAATTAACCTTACCACAATCATTGGAAATGTTATTCTAAAACAGAAAATATGAACAGAAGAATTTTCAGTTTTGCCATCCATAAAAATTACAATGTTGCCAGAATAACATTTCCCACAAAGTTTAAGTTAAGGCACTGACTAGAGGAACGAACTAAAGTGAGTTTGATTACATATCATGTTGTCTTGGAATTCTGCGAACGACTTTTTCAATAATAGTTGTATTTTTTGTGTAATAAACAAAATAGTTCTAACATGCAGTCATTAAAATTTAAAAAAAATATAATAATTTTATTTTAAAGTAATTGCTGTATTCCAAAACAAAATGCAGTTTAGGTTTTTCCTCTAGTCGCTGCCTAGGGTTAGATTTTGGGGGAAATGTTATTCAGGTAAAAGTGAACTTTCTCTGCATGGCAACACTGAAAATTCTGCAAGTTCATATTTTCTGTTGTAAAATACCATTATATGTAATTGTAGTTGCATTTAATTATCTCCTTCTATTTATGAAAAACAAGCAAAAGAAAAATTCTAAGTTTTGTATTATTTTTAGATGTCAGGCTCCTAAGAGTCTGCTAGGTCCCAGTGTATAATTTGTGTACCAAATAAGCACTAAATATCAGTAGCTTGTTTCCAGATTCTATGTGTTAGTTATTATTTAATTTAATGTATGTGTTTATGTTACTATTTGTCAGAATTAAAACTTTTCAGAATTTACTATTATTACAGAAATAGTGCGCTCAATTCTGTAATACGTCTACTTACCTGCACTTCACAGCCACTGTTTGTCGAGGAAAAACAGAGAAATATATTCACTGTAATAAGTTTAGTTTGAAGAGAACGAATGCGATTGTTTCTACGTATATACTGAAATCGATTTCGCATGTTGCGAAAGTTGCTTTGATGCACATGATATAACCACATGAACTCACCATGCCTATTCGTGACTGTTTAACAATTATAAAACTCTACGATAATATCTGATAAATATAACTGACTTCCTATCTTAGTATAACGTTCCAAATGTAATATACTGATCAAAAAGTTAGATTTTCATTTCCCATCGTCCATCTGCAGAACTATAAAATGTATAATTTGAGTACTTAGTGAGACTGTTGTACCAATATAAACAAAGAAAAAGGGAAGTAAATTAATTGACAACAGGTCACATGTCGAGTGCTATTTCTATATACAGAGTGTTTTCTCGAGCAAAACAAAAAATAGTTATTTTCATGATTGTCATGCCAATGTAGTAAGAACGTTTCAATTACACAGTTTGATCACAGACTCATAATCATGAACGTAAGGTCGCGCTAGAGTTGATTCAGGCAAATAAAGCATTATATCGATCACTAAGTAGGAAGTGTCCGTATCAAGCATCCTGCCACCGACAAAATGCGGTGTGAAGTAGATGAGCCTTCCTGGTGACTAAGCGGTTAGCGTACGCGCCTTTGGTATGGAAGAAACGGGTTCGATTCCCGACAGAAGCTCATGTGGTTCGGATTTCACCTTAATCAGTAGGTCCATGTCTCGTATAGCCTTGCTGCTGAACGGAAACCTAAACTCAAAATCAACTCAACGTGAAGGCGATGTACCCACTTCCGCTTCCTATGTAATTAAATGTCTTTTCGACCGGGCTTCAAAATCTTTTTAACTTTTGGACGTTTGAGATTTAGATTTCATAGTTTTTCAACTAGGTTTCAACGTCTCTTTAAAAGAAATTCAGTTAAAAATTCCTGTTAAATACAAATATTTCTACTCATGTTCATATCCACTCTTGTCCAAAATGATTTCGCACATTTATAACTGTCTTCTTGTAAGAATATAATTTGATAATGATTTCGCAGGGTACTGTAAACCTGTGAATTATCTGACAACAGTTACACAGATAGCTGTACTTCCATGTGTTTTCATTATTTGTTATTATTGTGTCTTATCATATATGAACATAAGATGACGTAACTGTTGCCTATGTAACAGTTGTCAGACGATTCACAGGTTTATAACAATATTATTGTGACGGATTACAGAAAACATAAAACATTATTTGCTACTTGGCATAAGTGCCAAATATAATTTGCAAACCTTTGCTCATATGAAATGATAAATACCAATGCAAATTCTCGAAGGAAGTAACTAGCTATTTCTGATATGCTCGGAAAGCGACGTCTTGCCGCTGAATTAACACACAAGTAACACGCTAAAGTTGTAGTCATTTTGTGTTATTTGAACACCTATTTTTTTGCTGTATATATATAAAAATTTTGTCTGGCTGCAAGTACAGAGTCCTAATGATTAAGTATAACCTAAATAAAATATCCATTTTTAATATCATTTTTAAGGGGATTTTCGGAAAATAACCCATGTCAAAACACAAAATTTCTCTAAAGAATGAACTGAGAGATTTCTCTAGTACATAGTATGAGAAACTCTACAAATCTGTTTCTTTAAACTTGTCTCTGAACAAATCTGGTTTCGGAAAGATTGGTTTGCGACAAGTCCTTCTGTTTATGTACTCCAATGATACTGAGCGAATTAGAGCAGGAACCAGATTTCAAAATTACCTTCAAGAGAGAATCATGAATAATTTGCCACCCACGTGTTTTATATATTATCACCATCCCTCTTAATATTTACGGTAACGATAAGAAAAAAGGGAAAAATATCCCTAAAATATTTTATAAATGTTTACAGCAGAAGCATACGCCTATTACCAAGAATTTTGTACTGTTGCTATAATACAATAAAAATATAATAAGAAACGTAATAGAAGGTAAGTATACACTTAAGAATTCTCTACATAACAGGACAAATGATTTGATTTCTAAAATTAGTTTTCAACAATATTAAGCCATTGTTATATAAAAGTAACAAAGAAATTTCTGTCGCTTTTACATCAACCAATTCTGAACATCGATATGTCTCCTAAGAAATACCTAGAAGATCAAAATTAGTCCCCACCAACATCTACGACCTTCTGTCAACGTTCTAGAAGGCCATGGATTCATTGCGGCAGAAAGTAGTGGTCGATGAAGCAAAGTAAGTGTAGAGTGCATTTTGCGCCTGTACTTGAGATTTAAATTGACGTCCTCTGAAGTTATTGTCCAAGGAATAGAAGAATGGATAATCGGACGGTGTAATGTCCGAGTAGTATGGTGGATGTAATAGTGTTTAAAATCCAAGGCGTAAAATTGTATGCCGGTCATTCTAGCCACACAGGGCTTGGCGTTGTTGTGTAATAGTAACACCTCTTTGCGATTCAGAGGTGGTAACTCCACAGCATAGAGTTTTTTCTGGAACTCAGTTCAACTGCTGATAGTATGCACTCACATTGATGTTCTAACTAGCTGGTAGCAATTCCCGATGCACGATGCTGTGAGCAGGCCAGCAAACACACAGAAGGACTTCCTTCTGGTGCAGTGCTGGTTTCGGCTGTTTTGTAACCGGTTCATGGGATTCTAACCAATGATAACGGAACCGTGAAGCTTCGTACAGGTCTCCTTCTCATCACATGACAACAACCTGTCCAGTAATGCCTCCTTCCTCAGAAAAAAAACAGTAAAGAAACATATGTTTGGTCGTGTTGCCTTCTGGCCCGGAATCAAATTATTTGGGAACCACCGAACCAAATTTGATTGTTTCCCAACTTGGTGGATGTGCTGCCGAATGTTTTTCCCGCTGACATTGAATTGTAGCCCCAGTTCCTCTCATACAGAATCTGGACACTGTTCGCCTGAATTGCTGCCTGAAGATTTTTATTTTGTACAGGTGTTAGTCTTCCGGCAAGTATTGCGTCTTCGAGTTCTTTGTCACCGTTCATAAACTTGCTAAACCACAACGGCATTGTCCGCGTAGTCACGATACCCTTACCAAAGGCCTGCCATACCATTCACTCCGCTGCTGGTTCTAGTTTGAACTCGTAAAACATACACTCCCTTATAACGTTCTGTGGAGGTCCCATGTTCACTGTGCCCTCACGCAAGTTCACGGTGTAACTGAACTTCAAGAACCAGGTAGTATATCGGTTATACCCACACCAACAAACAAAATTCATTTTATCTGCATTCGCATTCAACTCACGTCGTGAGGTCTAATTGAACAGAGACCTCCACAAAAACGACAGAATTTTCTTGGTTATCATTATATATCGAAAAAGATAATTTGTGATGTTTTTAATGCATCATTCAGTCTTATTCATCATTTTGTTCATTAACTGTTTGAATTTTTATACTTGCTAGGACTACTACACTTTGAACTGCACAAAATAAAACGATTCTTACTTTTTGCATTTCAGATTTAAACACTGAAGTTTCTGACAGCTACACATGGTAATCTCTAATCAAGCCTTGGGAATATCTTCGAGTTTGTTCAAAACTGATTTCAGAATTTGCTACTCTAAGTACCATCCCGAGTCTTCTGGCCTTGGTATATTAATCTCACACTTACAAGCATTTCCAAAATTGCTGTTTGGTAATGTGATCTCTTTATATTGTAAAGAAATATGTCTATTTGTGTTGGCTCCCACATTAAAAACTGTTGTAATTGATTTATTATCGATTTATTGATTTTATTCATATTTCCAGCAAACAATGCTGTGGGCTACCTATTTTTGTTTGTGTTATTCGTGTTTTATAAATTTTGCGCATCTCAAAAAAGGACCATAACCTTTTATTGTATAATTATATTAGGCTATAAAAAACAAACGTGTTATAGTCTAGTGTTCTGAAAAATCGATAGCCAACCAATTTACCTTTCGCTAAATCAACATTTTACAATTGTAATATAATTTATATAATTATTATTATTGTTTTATAATAAATTATAAAACACACCATCCTAACTCCTTCTACAACCTTTACCACTCGTCTTGTAACGTGTAATCCTCGCTTCTAGGCTCGCTTATAATAGTCGCCAAGCCTTAAACCCGAGCTTAAATACAGTAAAAGCCAGCATCAAAGTCCAAACATCAAAATAAAAATATTCCTTTCTAATTCCTAACCTCCTTCCCACACCCAGTCTCTCTTTTATTAAAAAAAATAATTTTGCAAAATTCATTTTTAAATAATTATGCTCTCTTTTCAAAGGTTATCCATCCAATCTTAATACCTAACATGAATTAAAATCGCCATTACATTTTTCTAATAGCTTGTGTGTAGATGAAGTTTTAGTAACCTTTTCCTCCTCGTAACACACCCTTCTCATGGTGGAGATGCTAGTGGTGTTATTCAACCCCCACTATACTTTTCATGGTTGTTTCAGAGCATCACTAGTTGGAGGTAATTTCTCCGGGATGCATTTTCCTAAAAGTAGGAGTCTAGCTTCCTCACAGTTCTTATCAGTAACCTTGAGAAGTATTGTAAGAAAACAGTTCTGCAGATTAAATAGCGCTTGGCGATAAAGAGATCTCTCCTGGGGTAAATAAAGGGTCACAGTTTTCTGACTTGAGTAAGTAGATAGTTCTTGAACTTTGATTAATACAACTGGATATGCTTTTATCGCATCCAAGATTCTCAGATAGCTAGTGGCGAAGGCGGTGAACGTGAATAAGCGTTCTTGTCTTTGAAATCCCGCCATTATCTACATTTTTAAGAAGAAATGCTGTCATAATGGTATATCAACACCAGTAATACATCTGTGCCATTACACATCACAACAATTCTTTCTCAATTGTGATTCAGAGCATGAAGTATCATTCTAGAAACTGTCTCTTCACGCTTCCCTTCAAGATTTCGGACATCGATCTAGAAGTGTGACTTAACAGTTTTCTGATCTTAAAACTACCGGCCAGCAACAGAGAGTTCTTTAGGTGATAATTCCAGTAATATATTATCTACTTATGGTCTACTTACTCAGAGAACTGTGACCTTTTATTTTCCCCAGGACAGTTTCCTTTGTGAGCAAGCGCTATTAAATCTGCAGAACTGTTCCTCACTAAACTACTTAAGGTTAATGTGAAGATCTGTGATAAGTCTAGGCCAAACTTTTTGAAAAATGTAGCCTGGGGAGATTATCTCCAACTAGTAATGCTCTGAAACAACATATAAAGAGTTCGCATTAGTAAACAGCAATTTGGGAAACGCTGATAAGTGTGAGATCGATCTACCAAGGTTAGAAGACTCCGAATGGTACTTTGAGGACCAAATTCTTAAGCCAGTTTTGAAAATACTCGAAGATATTCCCAACGTTTCTTGAGAGATTACCATGTCTAGCTGTCAGTAACTTCAGGGTGTAAATTTGAAACGCAAATATAAGAATCGTGGACCCTTCTCCACTCCAATGTGTAGTTGTCCGAGTTAGTGTAAAAATTCAATATCATGTAATGAACACAGTGATGAAGACTGAATGACGCATTAAACACATCACAAATTGCTTTATCTTTTTAGAATATAAGAGTGCCCTCACATTATTTAAAACTAATTCTAGAAGTAAAAAAAATGTTTATTTTGTTTCAAGATTTCTTAAGCATATTGTAAGAATCTCACATCATAACAGAAGCGCATATGAATACAACACGTGTTATTGATTGTAAACCATGAAGCAGACGAGAAGTCCACACGGAAGACACCGGAGGAAGCCGGAAGGTGACGGACCTCACGAAAGGACCCGAAGAGGACACATAAAAGCGCAACCACGGAGGCACCTGGTATCAGTCGACAAACTGATCAACTAACTAACACCTGCTCCGAGGTCGCATTGGACTAGGGGTACACCTTTTCGTAACCCGAGGTTGCATTGCACTAGGGATCCTCATTACAACGAAGCCTCACGAAGCTGTCTTGGGCTAGGAGGGCTTTCCTTCAAGATTCATCAGAACCTTGCAGGTGCCTTGGAGACTGCTCTGAGAGAAAGGGCACCGTGCAGAATATCGGTCTCTATTCATTTGGTCAAATAAGAACATAAACACTATTTACTCTATGTAATCAAAGGCATTTTGTAATTAGAACTTTGTATTAAAATAGGTGAAGGGAAAAGACTCGTCCGGATCGTCATTTAGTATCTACCTATAAAGTCATTACAATATGGATTCCTTCAATTACGTTTCTTAAGATAGATTTATTGTATTTTAGCAATTGTACACAATCTTAATTAAGGGCAAGTTCTCTTTCTGCAAATAGGATTTAACAGTTTAAACGTTAAGAAAAAACATTGCAAATTGTTCATGATTCTCTCTTGAAGGCAATTTTGAAATCTGGTTCCTACTTTATTTCGCTCAGTACCAGTGGTGTAAATCCGAGAGTGTGCAACGATGGGGAAGTGTAGGTGGTGGTGATTGTGTGCTCCCACAATTTTAGTAAATTTCGTGTGTTAATGTGACAGTTGGTGAAACAAAATATTGATTTATGGATTTGTAAGTAATGTAGACTTTTTAACAATATATTCTTTACGTATTTGCATTCTTAAAACATACGAAAGATCGTAATTTCTGATACTCCTATTTATGTTGTAAGAAGGTAAACAAGTCATCAATCGTCAGGATTGCAAACCCATCACCTTGTGAATTATACGAATATGTATCAGTGCTGCCAGATACTGGCCGAAAGGAAATTCTATATAGCACATTCTTCTAGAATTATATGTGAACGATAATCAAGAATAACCTTAACATCAAAGTCATCTGTAAAGTTTCGTGTGGGGCATATTCACTCCGTTTAAGTTTACATAAGAAATCATGACTCTTTGTGAAAGATGTTCAAAGGCAATTGCCAGGTAGGACATCAATCAAAAAAATCCAGTGTATTGACTGTACGGTAATCTGTCATGGCGCTTGTGTAGATCTTAATGAAGAAGGTATTAAGTTTTTACGAATTTCCGATAAAGGGTGGAGGTGTGAGGGCTGTAGTAAGGTAAGGCGTAAAAGTATGCGTGGTGATTCAACGCAAGATATAAATAACTGTCCATCTTCAAAAGAAATTTGCGAGTTACTCCTATTTATTAGGGAAGAAGTAAACACACTTAAAATATCAAATAAAAATCTAGAAAGTCAATTAGGTAAACCGTTGGATTTAGCCAGTGAAAAACATGACGAAAATTACAAACTCCTAAAAAATCAGAACAAATCTCTAAAAAATGTATGGAAACAATTTACGATCATCGTAATGGGAACTTGCGTTTGCAAAAGCCAATTGATAAATTAAATACACAATTGGATGATCTGGACTAGTACAGTAGAAGAAACTCTCTGGAAATTCATGGTATTCCAGAACAGACGAATGAAAACACATTTAAGATTATTGAATCAGTGGGGCGTGTGCTTTGAATGGGAATTAATAATAGTATGATAGACACATGTCACAGACTGAAAACAAATCAAACTATTCCCGGAATTGTTGTGAAATTTATAAGTAGAGTGGATAGAGACATGGTTATACAAAAACGTAAAGTTAAGCGTAACTTAAACTTAAGGATTTAGGTTATACCGTTGGTGGATCCGTGTATATTAATCCGAATTTCATGAAATAGAAAAATTGTGTTTTCCGAAGCTAGGAAAATTAAGAAAGAAAAAACTTTGCATTTGTTTGGGTTGATTGGACAGGAAATGAAAAACTGAGAAAGAAAAAAAATTATACATATGTTATACGTTAAAATCTAATGATGAAGTTAGAAACTTAGCTTAAAATGGTATATAATCAATGAGTAAAAACACAATTTCAGTTCATTATCAGAATGTAAGAGGTCTGAATACCACAATAGACGAAATATATATGAGTATTCTTTCCTCTCATACTAACGGAAACCTGGTTATCTGAAAATATATATGACGCAGAAGTTATTGACAACAGATATTTGGTGTTTAGGAACGAACGGAGCTGCACGAAGGGTGGTGGGTCAATGATAGTGATAAAAAGTCTTTTTCTGTTACAGAGTTTCATGTAAACATCAAAGATATTCAAACCGTATGTATTAAGACAAATATTGGTACAATTCGGCTTTTAATAATTTGTGTGTATTTCCCGCCGAAATCCAAAATAGAGATATATAGCTCGTTCTTTGTAAGGGTTAATGAAATAGTAGATATTTTAAAATCCAGTACAATACTAGTTGTTGGTGATTTTAAAATTCCAACTATAATAGATTCAGGTTATAACTTATTACTCGGGAATTCAATATTTAAACCCTCTCAAATTCATTGGCATTAAACGATCTTTACTCTATACATGATGTAAAAAACATAGATGACAAAACTCTTGATCTGGTTTTAACAAATACAAGTGATCAATGTAATCTATATACAAGCGAAAATTGTATGGTATTTGCTGATATATTGCATTCACAATTACAGCTTAATTTACAAATTAAAAATATGAGGAGGGTTAAAATGAATGATAATATGTTAAAATACAATTATAGCAAAGCAGATTTTTATTAAATATATTTTTTATAAATATTTGCAAAAAGAAATTTGAGATCAATTATACACTTATAGAGAACCAAATGGTACAATAAAATATTTTTTTATGAAATAATGTTTAATTATATCCATCGACATGTACCGAAAGTGAAAAGTCAAAGTATGAATTTGTACCCGGTTTGGTTTACTTCTGAGATTATAAGTGTTTTGAAACAAGAATATTACAGGAAGCGTAAACAACACTCACAGTATAACTTGGAAAAGTTTTTAGACCTGCGCAGGAAATCTAAGACGATGATTAAAAAAGCTTATTCTTTATATATTCAAAATATAGGAAATAATATTAGTAGAGACACAAAACGCTTCTGTAGTTTCGTAAAAAAATAAGAAAAGATGTTGACAAAATCCATCTACTATGTTATATAAGGGTGTGTTATTAAAAACAAATAAAAATATTACTGAGGGTTTCGCTCAATATTTTCATAGTGCGTATGATGAAAGGTCTTCATTCTACGAATGAAGCATCTCGAATATACCTTTAATACCTCACTGCCTGGTTATAAAAAAGTGAGTGAGGAAGCATGTAAGGAAGCAATAAAGAAAACTCGATCAACAAGTTCTAGTGGTCCAGATAATTTACCATTTTATATTTTTAAGGGTTGTATAGATGTTTTGGTAACTCCTCTTTGTTATATTTATAATCTTATTTTGGTTACTGTTTTCCTGAATGTTGGAAAATTAGTAAAGTGACTCCGATTTATAAATCTAGAAATTCAAAAGACATTACAAACTATAGGCCTATTTCATTAATATCGATGCCGTCTAATATATTTGAACACATATTGTAAAGTAATATATTTAACCATGTAAAATCACACATAGTAGAGTGTCAACATGGTTTCTTACCTGAGAGATCCACTAATACGAATCTAACTAAACTTAAGCAGTTTATTTTGGACTCCTTGGACGGAAACAGTTGTTCTATTGATGTAATATATATCGACGTTGCAAAAGACATTTGGCAAATTAGATCATAACATATTGCTTAAGAAATTAGCAAATTTGGGCTTATCAGAAGCGTTATTAACTCTAATTATATCCTATTTAAGAGAACGTGTACAGTTTGTTACTTATAATGGCCTATGTTCAGATAGATACGTAATGCATTCAGGAATACCTCAAGGGTCTAAACTGGGTCCACTCTTTTTCCTTTTGATTATCAATGATTTATCTGGCGTTATAAAAAATTCCAAATGTCTGTTGTGCGCGGATGACTTAAAAATACTTCGGGCAATAAATAATATGGAAGACGCAAAGAAATTACAAAAGGATCTTGACAGTTGTTACAAATGGAGTATTGATAATAAATTACAATTTAACGTTAAAAAATGTTCTGTTATTACCTTTTCACGACAGAGTGAACCAGCTCGATATAATTATAAAATTTACAATGAAATATTACGAAGATCAACACAAATTAACTATTTGGGTGTTTCTTTAGATACAAAATTAAAATTTAATTTACATATTGATAGAATTATTAATGAATCGTATAAAGGTTTAGAATTCACAATTAGAAATTCAAAGGAACTAAATAACTCAGAAGTGTTATTTAAATTATTTGATTCATTAGTTAGAAGTACATGAGAGTACGCTTCATTAGTATGGTCGCCCTGTTATGATAATCAAATAAGGAAAATCGAATCAATACAAAAAAAATTAAGGTATTTATGGTTCAAGAGATTCCAAATCTCTGCGTATGATATGAAAGTGAACCATAGTGTTATCTTAAGGTAATTTAATTGTACATCTCTGGTGAAAAAAGGGAAATAATGCATCATGTTTTTTTGTTTAGAATTATTAATGGTATTATAGGTAGTTAGTGAAGATTTTCTGGAAATGTTAAAATTTAGCACTAGTATATCTTTAAGAGTACGATTACCATTCGATATACCTAAATCTAAAACAATCTCCCATAAAAATTCACCACTTGTGAGACTTTGTAATAAACATAATGATATTATAAAACCTGGAATAATCGTGGATTTTACGATGTCTTTGGAAATGTATATAAAATTGATTCAATTGTTTTGAACCCTGTTTATGTAATGTAATAATTATGTTATTGCATTCAAAAAGTGAAAAAAAATAGTCTGCATGAATGTTGCTATTTTAGACTTTTTCTTTTTTCTGTTTGATTCTTATATTTATTTTAATCGAATAGATTATTTAGCAATTTCACAATTGTGTATTGAATTTGTATTCACCTGTTGTAATCGGAGCAATTGGCTCTGGAATAGGTGTGTGTTAAATAAATAAATAAATAAATAAAACGAACGATTTGTAGCAAAAATAACCTTGTCGAAACAAGATTTGTTTCAGAAAAATGAAACGAACGCTGCATGTTTCTGCATGTTTTAGAAGATATTAGGAAGAGCTCAGCTCAGCTCAGTTTGAAAGTGAGGTTTTGTGTCGTATATAGAAGATGATTAGACCTTTGGGGAGTGAGTTAGAATATGAGATACGACGAAGTCATGTGGCCTTCAGCTGCAACTGTCGCAGTGAGGGGAAAATGGCAATGGTACTTCAATGAGGTTCGAACCCACTACCTTCGGCATATATACTCGTTGCTTAAACTAACTGAGCTATTTGTTTTATTTTAGGGACACTTATAAAGAAAGAGATTTGCAGAGTTTCTTATACTGTGTACTAAAGAAAGCTCTCTTTTCATTCTTCGCAGAAATTTTGACTTTTGACAGGTGTTATTTTCCGAAAAGTCCTTCATGTGATATTAAAAATGGATATTTTTAATCAGGTTATAGAGGGACTTAATCATTAGGATTATATACTTGCAGGCAAAGAAGATTATATATATATATATATATATATATATATATATATATATATATATATATATATATATATATATATATATAGTTACGGAGATATAGTGAATAATAGAAATGGCTAAAATTTCGGCTTTCTCCCCCTCTCCTCCCCATCCTCCTGTGAGGTGTTTTTTCTGGCATCCGGCATTTTTGTCATCAGTACTGGGTACATATTCAAAAAATATCGGATGCCAAATTGTTACGTGATTTGCCCTTAAACTCGAAAAAGGGGAACACTTTTGTCAAGTTGATGCCTAGACTAATGGCTCCTTTCACTATTTTGTCATGGATATAAACTAATAATATGAACTCTAATTGGCCGGATAAACGAACTCCTTAGCGCGGTAACGTTGAACTGTCTATCCAGAGTGTGACTGTATTTTCTAAATCTAGCATTATCTTCAATTCGGACATTGAGGTGAAACTTTCGTAAAATTTTTAAATAATGTACTCATTTTTAAACACCATACATAAAATACAGTTTACTTCTTATAGTTCTAATAGAATGGTAATTTTATCGTAGGTATGTAACAATACAGAGAAGAAAAATCGAAACCGGGTAGTAACTTCAGTTCGTGCATTGAAGTAAATATTCCGTCAAACTGTCAAAACGCGAATACATTTTGAAACATCTTGTATAAAATACAGTTTAATTTTAATATTTGTAATAGATTGTTAATGGATTTGGAGGCATATAACATTACAGAAAAGAAAAATTCGAAATCAGTCAGGTCTTTCAGTTCGCACATTGCCTTCAAAATTTCGTCAACCTCAAAAATCCTACTCATTTTGAAATACCCCGTATAAAAAGATCTTACTTCTTATAGTTCCAATAGACTGTTAATTTTCTTGCAGGCATTTAACAATACAGAGAAGAAAACAAAAATCGGGTAGTACTTTCAGTTCGCGCATTGAGGTCAAAATTTCGTCAAACTGAAAGATAATACTATTTTAAAACAGTCTGTATAAAATAGAGTTTCGTAATATATTGGTAATTTTTTCGTAGGCAAGTAGTAGAAAATGGATCGATCTGGGCCAGACCTGGCTCATAATAGAACAACTCAGGAGCCACTGGGAAAATGACCACCGTGCACCGTGAGCCCACGGTCTTTTACGACCTCCATTTTAGGGGTGAATTTATTCCCTTTTATGACCACTTTTTAGGGGGTGTACTCGTTCTCTTTTATGAGCACATTTTTAAGGGTGTACTCGTTCCCTTTTATGAGCACTTTTCCAACCCCTATGTTAATTACGAACACATAGAAGAAGAGATAACACATAACACTACGTAACACACAGCAGAACAGATAACAGATAAGAATATGAAACATAGAAGGGGTGTATTCGTTCTCTTTTATGAGCATATTTTCCAACCCCTATTTTAAGATAACAGAAATTACATACGATTACGAACACATAGAAGAGCAGATAACACATAAGAGTACCTAACATAACAAGGGTGTATTCATTCCCTTTTATGAGCATATTTTCCAAACCTTATTTTAACATAGTAGAAATTACACTGAGACTATGAACACAGAGCACAACAGATAATACATAGCACAGCTAATAAAAGAACATGGCTTATTTTTCAACCCCTATTTTAACATAGCAGAAAGTACATAGCACAGCCAATAAAAGAACATGGTTTATTTCCCAACATAGCAGAAATTACACTGAGATTACGTAACACACAACATCCTCCATTTTAAGGGTGAATTTATGAGCATATTTTCCACCCCTATTTCAACATAGCGTATCAGACAGAGACTACGAGCACCAGCCAACAGATAATACGTAAGACTCGTTCCCTTTTATGAGCATATTTTTCAACCCTTATTTTAACAACTGACATTATGAACACAGAACAGAGCATGGCTTATTTTCCACCATAGCAGAAATTACACTGAGACTACGTAACACACAACATCCTCCATTTTAGGGGTGTACTCGTTTTCCAACCCCTATTTTAACATAGCATAGAATACACTGAGACTATGAACACACAGCACAACAGCTAATAAAAGAGCATGGCTTATTTTGCAACCCTTACGAACAGATAGTAGAGCAGATAATAAACACAACAACCTCCATTTTAGGGGTGAATTTATTCCCTTTTATGAGCATATTTTCCAACCCCTATTTCAACATCACAGAGACTACGAAACATGGCGGACATAGCACAAGGGGTGTGTTCATTTTCTCCACCCCTAATTGAACATAGCATAGAATACATGGAGACTATGAACATACAACAGAGCAGATAACAAACACAAACACGTCCATTTTAGGGGTGGACTCGTTCTCTTTTATAATTACTTTTCCAACCCCTATTTTACCATAGCAGAAATTGCATATTTTTTTTCAACCCCTATTTTAAGACAATGAATATGAACCGATTTGGATGGAACTCGACATATGGGGGTTTTCGACCATGCTGAGTACAAATATCATGCCTATTTTTACCTGGGTCCTATAGTTTATGTGGCATACGCCCTTTTTATGACAATTTTAACCGATTTGGATGAAACTCGGTATATGAGGGTCTTCGGACATGCTGATTACAAATATCACACTTACTTTTATCTGGGTCTTATAGTTTATGTGGGATACGCCCTTTGTATGACAATTTTAAGCGATTTGGATGAAACTCGGTATATGAGGGTTTTCGGACATGCTGATTACAAATATCTACGTCTGACAATTTATGTGGGATACGCCCTTTGTGTGACACTTAAAAACCCAATAACTCGAAAACGGATCCACATATTGAGATGGTGTTTCCACATTTAGTAATTGGTCATCAGGTACTACAAGTTCCAAAATAGTGGCCTTCGAGGTCAAAGGTCAACATACTTAAAACCTAATAACTCGAAAACTGATCCACATATTGAGATGGTGCTTCCAAATCTAGTAATTGGTCGTCAAGTACTACAAGTTCCAAAATAGTGGCCATCGAGGTCAAAGGTCAACATACTTAAAACCTAATAACTCGAAAATGGATCCACATATTGAGATGCTGTTTCCACATTTAGTAATTGGTCATCAGGTACTACACGTTCCAAAATAGTGGCCATCGAGGTCAAAGGTCAACATACATAAAACCTAATAACACGAAAACTGAACCACATATTGAGGTACTGTTTCCAAATCTAGTAATTGGTCATCAACTACTACAAGTTCCAAAAATAGTGGTCATCGAGGTCAAAGGTCAAAATACTTAAAACTAAATACTAATTCGAAAATGGAGTCAAATATTGAGGTGCTGTTTCCACATTTAGTAATTGGTCATCAGGTACTACAAGCTCCAAAATACTGACCATCGAGGTCAAAGGTCAAAACTCGAAAGCGGAGCCACATACTCAGGTGCTGTTTCCACATTTAGTAATTGGTCATCAACTACTACGAGTTCCAAAATAGTGGTCATCGAGGTCAAAGGTCAAACTCGGAAACGGAGCCATATATTGAGGTGCTGTTTCCAAATCTAGTAATTGGTCATCAACTACTACAAGTTCCAAAATAATGACCATCGAGAGCTTGTAAACGGAGTAACGGATAAATTTTGTACAAAGCAGAAAAAGTGAAGGAGGAATAAATTTGAGTGGCTTATTGAATTTTGTACCAACGAGAAATGCCATTTTAACTAGCTGAGAATTATATGTCTTCTTGTACTAATTTAATAAAGGAAGGAATATTGTACCAATGAGAAATGTCATTTTTTCTAGACCATGTTCTAATATTTAAACAAACGAAGGGGTGAATTTGAGTGACCTATTCAATTTTGCACCAACGAGAAATAATTGCGTATTTTAAATAAACAATCGGATAAATTTAACCGGCTCAGAACTTCAATACTATTTTGTACTCTTGAGTGAGCTTTCCAATTTTGTAGCAAGAAGGATAATTTTTTTAAAACTAACTCAGAATTTCATTTCTTTTTTTGTAATACTCAAATTTGGATGAAGAATTTAGTTTTGTATGAACCAGAAACATTTGATTGCATTATTTCCTTATGTACCAACTGGAAAAAGTGAAGGGTCATTATTCAAATAAACGAAGGAATACCAACTAGAAAAAAAAGAAGTGAAGTATGAATAAAATTTAGGTGGACTATTTTCTTTTGTACCAACTGGAAAAGAGAAGAAGAGCTACTTTAACTAGCTCATTATGTACTGTTTAAAGAAACGAAAATTAACTATTTAACAAGTTCATCATTTCTGTAACGAAAGAATAATTTCGATGTTCTACTTTTTATACCAGCGAGAAAAAATAAACTAGCTGAATATTTAAATATACAAAAGAATAAATTTAAGTGACCTATTCAATTTTGTACCAATGAGAAATGGCTCAGCAAAAGGCGAAGAAGGACTATTTTATAATTTTACTACTCAAATAAACAATAGAGTATTTAGTTTTGCACCATTTTGGAGTATTCAAATAAACAAGGGACTTATAATTTGTGTCAACACAAAATCAAGTAAACGAAGTAATGCATTTGAAAAACTGAAGTTGAGTATTTTATACCATGTTGTATTATTTCAACAAACAAAGGAATAAGCAAAAAAGGATCATTTTATATGATTTTAAAGGCGTAAATATGAGTGAGCTATTTAATTTTGTAGCTGAGTATTTACACGAAAGAACAAAATTGTACTAATCAGAAAAAGCGAAGAAGACCCATTTTAACTAACTGAGAATTTCTGTACCTTTTTGTACTATTTAAACAAACGATGGGATAAATTTGAGTGACCCGTTTTTTGTACTAACCAGAAAAATCGAAGAAGGTATCTTTATACTAGCTCAATGAACGAAAAACAAATTTAGGTGTTCTACTTTTTTTATACCAAACAAGGAAGAACCATTTTAACTTGCTGAGTATTTTATACCATTTTGTACTACTCAAATAAACGAAAGAAAAAGCGAAAAAAGACCTTTTTAACTAGCGCAGAATTTCTGTAACGCAAAAATTTATTTGGATGGAGTAACAAGAAAGAAACCAAAGATATGTCATATTAAATATTTAAAAAAGCGAGGGGATAAATTTAAGTGCTCTATTCCATTTTGTACCAAGGAGAAATGCTATTAACTTAGAATTTCTAGTGCATGTTGTATTATTTAAACAAAACGAAGGAATAAATTTGAGAAAGCGGACATGGACCATTTTACTCAAATTTGGATGGAGTATTTATCTTTGTATGAACCAGAAAAAAAATGAAGAAGATCCGTTTTAACTAGTTCAATATTTCTGTACAATTTTGTACTACTCAAATAAACGAAATTTTATTTTTTGTACCAATCACAAGAAAATCAAAGAAGGGTCATTTTAATTAGCCAAGCAGAAAAAAGGAAAGCATTAACACTTTGTACTAACCAGAAAATGAGAAGAAGGATCAGCATTCTATACTTTTTGTGCCATTTATTGGGGTGTCCTATTTCTTTTTTTACCAACGAGAACCATTTTTAACTGACTTAGAATTTTATACCTTTTTGAAAATTTCTATCAAATCGAAAAAAGCAAGGAAATACCATTTTAAATAGCTCAGCATGTTATAGCTTTTTGTGTTTTTGGTCTACCCAATTTCTTGGCCATGTTGTACTATTAAAAAAGCGAAGGAATACATTTGTGTGACCTATTCACTTTTGTTACAAGCAGAAAAAGGAAAGAATAAATTTGAGTGGCTTAATCGAAGAAGGTCAATGGTAACTAGCCTTTTTGTGCTATTAAATTTGAGTGACATATTGAAGAATGAATAAATTTTGTTTGTAATTAAAAAAGCGGGGAAGGTCTACTTTCTGAACAAACCAGAGAAAAAACAAATTTGTGTGACCTATTCACTTTTATAGCAAGCAGAAAAAGCACGAAAAAAAGGGAAGAAGGTTCATTATAACAAGCTAGGTATTTTTATACCATTTTGTATTACGGGTGGTCTATTTCATTTGTGTAACAATCAGAAGAAAACAGCTCAGAATTTTATACCCTTGTGGTGTTACATTTTGTATATTTTTGTGTCATCTAGAGAACAATTTAAATTGACTCTCCCGTCACTAAGAAAGGCTCATAAAATATTGAACGTGAGTGACCCATTCAGTTTTGTACTGAGCAGAAAATGTGTTGGCTTTTTTAGAAAGACCATTTTATCTTTTGTATTACTCAAATAAAGAAACCTATTCCGATTTGCCGGCTACTTTCTTTCGCTAATCATTTTTTGTGCTCTAAAGCAAAGAGAGACCATTTTTAACTAGCTTAGAATGTATGTGCCTTTTTGTAACGAATTAACAAATTTGAGTATCTATCCTACTGCGAGTAGATCAATTAGTACATAGATTAAAAAATAAAACAGTATGACATTATTGCGACTTTCATTTCCGAATACATAGGGATTAAACCACTATGGCAAAAAAATACTACTTTCTACTTATGCTTATTTGAAGTAGACTTAAGAGGATCAAGCATTATTTTAAACTCGTAATCTAGCCAACAATTAGAAACCCACTAGTAGAGTGTCAATTTATCGTTTGCAGTAAACCTGTTATGTTTTAGAAAACAAAATCCATATTGGAGTATACCTTTTATACAACAAACAAGCTTCTTAGACTCACTCCAGAAATTAGAAAACAATTTTTTTCTTCTACGGTCTTCGGCATGCATTTTAGACCAAGAGCAGCAAAATTAATATTTGTATTCCCCTGCTGAATAGAAATTCGATACTTAGAAATTGACCTAATAAGCCTCTGTTAACTTTATCCATATCTGTAAAATATTCTTTGGTGTGTAAAATTAGTTCTAAACAGTCTTGTATTTGATCCACTCATCAGTATAGTAAGTGAAAAATAATTGCTTCCAATCTCGTAATTCCCTTTAAACGCTTGTCTGAACAATGAACAAAATTTGGCAAATCAATTTGTTTTAAATTTTAATGGAAGAATTACTTGTAAGACATCTAAGACAATCTACACCCACAGAATCATCGTTGTTACAATTAGTGTTAATAGGCTTGTCCTTCCATTCAAAAATTAAAATAATTGCAAAATCTTGTGTAATATTCTGTTTATGTTCTGAAATTTTTCTATTAGCACATCGTAGTACTTCTTAGTTATATCTCTCAAATACTTTTGCACAATTTGTTGTACACCTCTTCTCCATTTAATTTAGCCTTAAATCTGAGAAATTAGATGGTATAAATGTGTTCGGAACATTGTCGCAGAACGTTGGTGCAATTGTTATCGGGTAAGTTTTATCTTTACCTAATAATTTTCTCAGAGATCATTATTGTTGGTACACTACAATACACCTTTAAAACCTACTCTCATTTCAAAAATAAACTGCACTATTACAGATTATTATTATATTATAAGTACAGTGCAATACCGCTATTAATTGGAAATTCTTACACAATGTATCGTTTTTGTAAAACCTACTATTAATGTGGGAATTATTGTTATGAAAGTATAATGTAATGGCACCTAAATTCTCTTAAGCCTACTCCAAATAAGCATAAGGAGAAAGTAGTATTTATTGATGTTTTATATAGCCCTTTTATGTCACTTTTTTACATATAGCTTTATTGTGAGAAAAAACTTTTTTTATTCTTTTTCACCAAGTTTCCAAATACTGGTTGGCTAGATTACGAGTCTAAAATAATGTTTGATCCTCTTAAGTCTACTTCAAATAAGCATAAGTAGAAAGTAGTATTTTTTGCCATAGTGGTTTAATCCGTATGTATTCGGAAATGAAAGTCGCAATAATGGCACACTGTTTTATTTTTTAATCTATGTACTAATTGATCTACTCGCAGCAGGATTGATACTCAAATTTGTTAATTCGTTACAAAAAGGCACATACATTCTAAGCTAGTTAAAAATGGTCTCTCTTTGCTTTAGAGCACAAAAAATGATTAGCGAAAAAAAGTAGCCGGCAAATCGGAATAGGTTTCTTTATTTGAGTAATACAAAAGATAAAATGGTCTTTCTAAAAAAGCCAACAAATTTTCTGCTCAGTACAAAACTGAATGGGTCACACAGATTTATACCTTTGTATATTTGAGTACTAAGAAATTAAATAAAATGACCCCTTCTCCGTTTTCTTCTGTAGAACATCCAAATTTATTCCTTCGTTTAATAGTACAAAACGTACATAAATACTGAGCTATTTAAATTTTACCTTTCTCGCTTTAGTACAAAACTGAATAGGTCACTCAGATTTATTCCTCCTTCGGTTTCTTGTTTTTTTCGTTGCTACAAAAGTATGTATGTATGCGACTCAAATTTGCTCCATTTTTGTTGGTATATAAGAAAATAGTCCATCCAAATTTTATTCTTATTTTGCTTGGTACAGAACTAAATATTCCTTCATTTATTTGATTAGTACAAAACGTATATAAATTCTGAGCTAGTTAAAAATGGTCTTTTTTCGCTTTTTCTTTCGTTTATTTGAGTAGTAAAAAATAGTTCTCCTTTGTTTGGTATAAAAAAAGTAGAACACCCAAATTTGTTCTTTCGTTCATTGGACTAGTATAAAGGTGCATAAATTCTGAGTTAGCTAAATTGGACCTTCTTAGATTTTTCTGGTTGGTACAAAAAACAGGCCACTCAAATTTATCCCATCGTTTGTTGAAATAGTACAAAAAGGTACAGAAATTCTCAGTTAGTTAAAATGGGCCTTCTTCGGTTTTTTCTGGTTAGTACAATTTTGTTCTCTAGAAATTCTAAGTCTCCTTGGTACAAAATGGAATAGATCACTTAAATTTATCCCTTCGTTTATTTAAATAGTTAATATGGCATATCTTTGCTTTCTTTCTTGTTACTCAATCCAAATTAATTTTTGCGTTACAGAAATTCTGCGCTAGTTAAAAAGGTCTTTTTTCGCTTTTTCTTTCGTTTATTTGAATAGTACAAAATGGTATAAAATACTCAGCATGTCAAAATGGTTCTTCCTTGTTTGGTATAAAAAAGTAGAACACCCAAATTTGTTCTTTCGTTCATTGAGCTAGTATAAAGGTATATAAATTATGAGTTAGCTAAATTGGACCTTCTTCGATTTTTCTGGCCACTCAAATTTATCCCATCGTTTGTTTACATAGTACAAAAAAGTACAGAAATTCTCAGTTAGTTAAAATGGGTCTTCTTCGCTTTTTCTGATTAGTACAATTTTGTTCTTTCGTGAAAATCTTTTGGTTGCTACACAATGAAATAGCTCACTCATATTTATGCCTTCGTTTATTAGACTAGTTTAAAATGATATAAAATGATCCTTTTTTATTTATTCCTTTGTTTGTTGAAATAATACAAAATGGTATAAAATACTCAACTTCGGTTTTTCAAATTAAATAGCTCACTCAAATGCATTACTTCGTTTAATTGATTTTAGAGTTGAAACAAATTATAATTCCTTTATTTATTTGAATACTCCAAAATGGTGCAATTTCTTTTTTTTTGGTGGTACAAAACTAAATACTCCATTGTTTATTTGAGTAGTAAAATTCTGAACCAGTTAAAAATGATATTTCAGCATTGGTACAAAATTGAATAGGTCACTTAAATTTATTCTTTCGTATATTCAGCTAGTTCATTTTTTCTCATTGGCATAAAAAGTAGAACATCGAAATTATGAACTTGTTAAAATGATCCTTCTTCGGGTTTTTCTGATTGATACAAAAATAGAACATTTCAGTAGTTCAAAAGTTACGTAATTTCTGAGCTAGTTAAAGTTGCTCCTCTTGTCTTTTCCAGTTGGTGCAAAAGAAAATAATTCACCTAATCTTCGCTTATTTTTTACTGGTATTGCTTCGTTTATTGGAGTAGTACAAAATGGTATAAAAGTCTCAGTTAGTTAAAATGATCCTTCTTCGTTTTTTTTTTTGTTTATTTGATTAGTAAAAATGGTATTTCTCGTTGGTACAAAATTGAATAGGTCATTCAAATTTATCTTTTCGTTTGTTTAAATAGTTAAAATTTCATATCTTTGCTTTTCATCTGATTGGTACAAAAATAAAATAGACTTCTGAAATTTGTTCCCTCTATTATTTGAATAGCACAAAAAGGTATAAAATGACCCTTCTTTGATTTTCTTGTGATTGGTACAAAAATAAAATTTCGTTTATTTGGGTAGTACAAAATTGTATAGAAATATTGAATTTTCTTCATTTTTTTGGTTCATACAAAGATAAATACTCCATCCAAATTATAGTAAAATGGTCCATGTTCGCTTTCTCAAATGTAGCCCTTCGTTTTGCTTAAATAGTATAAGATGACATATAATTCTCAGCTAGTTAATATGGCATATCTTTGCTTGCTTTCTTGTTAATCCATTTGAATAGCCTAAAAAGGCACAGAAATTCTGCGCTAGTTAAAATTGTGTTCCTTTGATTTCTTTCTCATTAATACAAAAGTAAATAAGCCACTCAAATTTATTCCCTCTTCACTTCTTTCTGCTTTGTACAAAATTGAATAGATCACACAGGCTATGTTTAAAGTTATTAAAGCTTAAATATTTGACCATTGACCTCGATAGTCAGTACTTTTGGAACATGTAATAGTTGATGACGTATTACTAGATTTGGAAACAGCACATCAATACGTTGCTCTGTTTAAGGGTTATTTGCGTTTAAATATTTGACCTTTGACCTAGAGGGTCATTATTTTGGAACTTGTAGTAGTTGATAACCAATTACCAGATTTGGAAACAGCACCTCAATACTTGGCTCCGTTTTCGAGTTATTGGGTTTTAAGTACTTTGACCTTTGACCTCGATGGTCACTATTTTGGATCTTATACTAGTTGATGACCTATTACTAGATTTGGAAACTGACATGAGTATGTGGATCCATTTTTGGTTTTTAGCTTTTAAGCATTTTGACCTTTGACCTCGATGCATATTATTTTGGGACATGTGGTACCTGATGACCAATTACTAAATGTGGCTCTGTTTTCGAGTTTTAATTTTTAACCTTGACGGTCAGTACTTTTTGATGACCAATTGCTAAATGTGGAAACACCACCTCAATATTTGACTCGGTTTTCTAGTTATTAGGTTTTAAGTACTTTGACCTTTGACCTCGATGGCCACTAATTTTTGGACATGTAGTACCTGATGACCAGTTACTAGATTTGGAAACAGCACCTCAGTATGTGGATCCATTTTCGAGTTATTAGGTTTTAAGTATGTTGACCTTTGACCTCGATGGTCATTATTTTGGAACTTGTAGCAGTTGATGAACAATTACTAAATATGTAAACACCACCTCAATATGTGGATCCATTTTCGAGTTATTAGGTTTTAAGTACTTTGACCTTTGACCTCGATGATCATTATTTTGGAACTTGTAGTATTTGATGACCAATTACTAAATGTGGAAACAGCATCTCAATATGTGGATCCATTTTCGAGTTATTAGGTTTTAAGTACTTTGACCTTTGACCTCAATAGTCATGATTTTTTAACATGTACTAGTTGATGACCTCTTGCTAAATGTGGAAACAGCACTTCAATATGTGGCTTCGTTTTCGAGTTATTGGGTTTTAAGTATTTTGACCTTTGACCTCGATGGCCACTATTTTGGAACTTGTACTAGTTGATGATCTTTTACTAGGTTTGGAAATAGCACCTGAGTATGTGGCTCCGTTTTCGAGATATTAGTTTTAAGTATGTTGACCTTTGTCCTCGATAGTAATTATTTTGGAACTTGTAGTACCTGATGACCAATTGCTAAATGTGGAAACAGCACCTCGATATGTGGCTCCGTTTTCGAGTTATTAGGTTTTAAGTATGTTGACCTTTGACCTCGATGGCCACTATTTTGGAACTTGTACTAGTTGATGATCTATTACTAGGTTTGGAAATAGCACCTGAGTATGTGGCTCCGTTTTCGAGATGAAAAAGTAATCATAAAAGGGAACGAATCTTATGTATTATATGATCTGCTATGTAATTTCATTAGGGGTGGAAAAAATGGTAATCAAAGAGAATGAATGAATACACCCTCTAAAATGATTATCTGTAGACCGTGGGTGTTCGATTGTAATCTTTGCTCGTTATGTTAAAATAAGGATTGGAATGAGTTATGTATTCTTATGTCATTTCTGTTATGGTAAATTAAGGGTTGGAAAATAAGCCATATTCTTATATTAGATCTGCTATGTAATCTGTGCTATGTTATAATAGGGGTTGAAAAATATGCTCATAAAAGGGAATTAATACACCCTTGTCATGTTATGTACTCTTATGTGTTATCTGTTCTGCTGTGTGTTACGTAGTCTTATGCTCTGCTGTGTGTTCATAGTCTCAGTGTAATTTCTACTATATTAAAATAGGGGTTGGAAAATATGCTCATAAAAGGGAATGAATACACCCCTTCTATGTTTCATATTCTTATCTGTTATCTGTTCTGCTGTGTGTTACGTAGTGTTATGTGTTATCTCTTCTTCTATGTGTTTGTAATTAACATAGGGGTTGGAAAAGTGCTCATAAAAGGGAACGAGTACACCCTTAAAAATGTGCTCATAAAAGAGAACGAGTACACCCCCTAAAAAGTGGTCATAAAAGGGAATAAATTCACCCCTAAAATGAAGGTCGTAAAAGACCGTGGGCTCACGGTGCACGGTGGTCATTTTCCCAGGGGCTCCTGAGTTGTTCTATGCTGTTCCAGGTCTGTTCCAGGTCTGTTCCAGATCGATCCATTTTCTACTACTTAGGCATATAAGTGTACAGAGTAAAAAAATCGAAATCAGATAGTACTTTCAGTTCCCGCATTGAGATCAAAATTTCGACAAACTCAAAAACCATACTCATTTTGAAACAGCCTGCATAAAAACCTGCAGTTTTTCAATAGTGTGGTATTTTTTCGTAGGCATGTAACAATGCAGAGAAGAAATTTGGAAATCCGTTAGTACTTTTTGTTCGCGCATTCAAGTCAAAATTCGTCGAAGTCAAAATCATACTTATTTTGAAACACTCTCTTTAGTAAGCGCATTGAGATGAAAAGTTTTTCAAACTGTTAAGAATCGCATTCACTTTGAATCATCCTGCATAATATACTGCTTACTGCTTATAGTTTTTAAATATTTTTTCGCATTCATGTAACAATAGAGAGAAGATAAACCTAAATCGCTTTGTATCTTCATTTCGCGCATTGAGGTAAAAATGTCGTCAAACTTAAAAATCATACTTCAATTTGAAACACTCTGTATAAAATGAGTTTTTGTAATAGAGTGGTAATTTATTCGTAGGCACGTAACAATACAGAGTAAAAAATCGAAATCAGTTAGTACTTTCAGTTTCCACATTGAGATCAACACTTCTTCATACTCAAAAATCGTACAAACTCAAAAAAATGGTCCTTGCATTTGCATAAATCGATTCAGAAGGTGCAATAGTAATAATAATAATAATAATAATAATAATAATAATAATAATAATAATAATAATAATAATAATAATAATAGCGGTAGTAATAGTAGTACGGAAAACTGAACTAATGAAGTGATTTCACATATTCAAAGTTTCGGACCTAAAAGTAACGGGTCAGTAACGCGTTACTTTCGAAGTAAAGTAACAGTTACTTTTTGAGGCAAGTAACGCGTTACATTTTAAGAGAAAGTAAAGTAACTTGTAACTTGTAACTTACCCAACATTGCTCTATACCCGCGCACAAACTTTCAGCTTGTAGTACTCATTATTCCCGCTATAAACTCAATGGCGCTGTTGACCATATTAACCGACTATCAACTTTTATTTTTTTCTATTTCATGAAACTGTTGAAACATGTATATAAAAACAATCGCGTCGGAAAAGTTACGAAAGCTTTGTGACGTTGCAACAATTAAAGAAGCGTTGTAATCAAAGATTGATATTTGGAAAAGACACCAACAAAATTGACAGTAGCAATGTGCAGTAGCAAGAGTCATCTTGTCATATGAATGTACACAATCAAAGGTGAGCTTTTGGTTCAAATTACTATCTTTATTCACAACAGGTATGATGCTGTTTTGATTTAAGGCATAGAATTTGGTCAATGCAAACAATTTACAAGTCATGTTAGCTCAAATTCGTTGTAATCACTTCACACTCGATTTCTGCCCAGGCCTGTATCCAGGGGGTTGTAGGAAGACCGGGAACCCATAAATTTTGGCTGCCTCCCTAAACTTTTCAACGTAGGCTGGCAAATGAACTATAATATTGTGAACTATAATATGGTTGCATTGAGCCCCCCTAACTTCTGCCGGGCCCCTGTACATTTTTGGGCTGGCTGCAGCCTTGTGTCTGCCCTAACTTACTAAGCACTTAGGACTGGCAACTCACCAATTATTACATAATATTACTGTTTTGTTTGTCGTGTATTTGCTCTCCATTTCTCAGCATTTGACAAAAACGTTACACTAATGAGTATGGAACTAAATAATGAATTTGGTGAATGATTGACAAACCTAGTGAGTAGTAAGTAACATACCTGTGCAAAATAACTGATTTCTATTAAGATTCTTAGTTCTTGAATAAAACAACTAGGCAGTATAGTTCTAGTATATGAAGTGTGTATCAAAAATTGATCTACAAATTCGAAAACTCATATTGAGTTATTCATTTTTCTTACAGGCATTGTAATTGGAGTCATTTTGTAGGGAAATACACGAAGTTTTGATTCATGTAGAATAATAGTTCAGACACAAGCCATCGCAAACTATAGTGGATGTTATAGCAAAGATAGCTGCCTAAACTGGTCTCAAACGTGCTTCTTGTGTGCTTAGGTTTGGATTATCCATGGCTGCATCATCTGTGCAAGTAATTTTCGTATATACTATAGTAAAGGTTCTCCAAAAAGGACTATTATTTATCAATGACATAAGTGATTTATTGAAAACTGGATATTTGGTAAAGCACAACAAATCTTCAGGTCGTCTCCGTACGTCTGAAGACGTTGTAGAGCATGTCAGACAAAGCTTTGTGAACGATGTCCGAAATCAAACCGGCATGCTTCTCGAAAGCTCGGCGTTGCACACATGGCAGTTTGGCGTGAGTTGAGAAAACGGTTATATCGTAAATCATATAAATTTCATATCGTGGAAGAATTAAAAGACACTGATTAAGTTGCTCGTAAGGAATTTTGTGTGAAATGCTACAGGAAATCGACTTCACATGGGATATGTGCCACATCTTCAATCTCTTCGTATATAGTAGAAAACTTGATTTATTTTGCTACAACATGACAACAAAACCATGTCTTTAAGCTAAATAAATAAATCAATATGAGTTTTGAAATATGCAAATTCCTTTTGATACACCCTGTAGAACTAGTATATAATTATTACTAGTTTTTTTTAATATTTTATTTTCAGTTAAATGAAATAAATACTTACCGACAGCTGGAGAAATGTGTATTTTTGTAGACCACTAGCGATACTCTGTGCAAGAAACCTATAAAGGATTAAGCACGTTACTATGATATTACAAAATTACATATTTTGTACAGTCAGTTAACTATGTAGCAATTACGTCACAGTGGATACAACTGTAATGACATTAATAATTTCAGATAGTTCTATCGAAAATCTAATCATCTTACAAGTGACCACGTATGAAATAACTAAAGTATTAAATAAAATACAGAATTAATCTGTTACTTTCTTCATGATGTAGAATTTATATATATATATATATATATATATATATATATATATATATATATATATATATATATATATATATATATAAAGTGCAATATTAATTGATGATGCTATACTATCGAAAAAATAATGCTAGATTGCGGCTCTCGAATATCCCTTCTTCTAAGTCTTATCCTTACTCACGGAATTTCAGAAATTGACTTAACTACGACTTTCTATTCGTATTTCAAATATAGAAATCTTAGACGAGGCTGTGAAATATATTAAAATATTGCACTCTGTATTATAGTTCTTTCTGGACGTGTAGTGCCGGATCCAACGTAAACATCTTTTCTTCAACTTTATAGTGCATGTTGGATATATCTGTTCTACATTATTACTTTCAGAGAAGACTTACTTGTAGCACAGTTATTCTTTCTTAATTATACAAAAAATAGTTAAATTGTTAATTCGATATTAGGAACCTTTATATTTGCAATATCAAATACACGTTCAGTTAAAATCATTCCTGGAAGTAAAATAGAAATTGAAATTTACGTTTTATGTTTATTATAGCATTATTATTATATTAACACATACTTGCAATAATATTTTGTAATAGTATACTAGTAACATATACTATTTGGGAGCACGGTGGCTCAGTGGTAGAAGGTTTACCTCTGGCACGTGGGGTCCCTGGTTTGATCCCCATCCAAGTAAGCTTCTGGTAAGGAAAATCGTGTCCACTAGTTTTGTCGGGGTTTTCCAGCTTCCCAAAATTTCTCATTCCACCAATTGATTAATCATCATTCACTTGCATTAATCATCGTATCCTTTTTAACCTCAAGGTTTAATTAAGACCTAATTTATTAGTACTAAGATCTCATTAGTACTTTCTGTGCGGCATCTACCACGATTCATACAAGATAATCATAACAAATTAATACCAGTAATACTTACACACAATTCAGTCGTTGAAGAAATAACAAAGAGCGGAGGAAAAGTCAAGTCAAGAAGATTGTACAAACAAAACGTAACCTTCCCGTTCAGGATTCTTATGCGTAAGTAAAATAGTTTTGTTGAAAACTTCATATTGCGGATCGGCACAGATATAAGAGAAATAGCATCAACGTTTGTTTGGTGAAGAGAATGCAAGATCGGAATGCAGTTTTCTAATCAACTTGCAACATTGATAAAGTTAATTTGGTATACATCTACAATCTTTTCTGTGCCTTGCTAATAGATAGACCAAAAAGAATGATCACTCTTACACATCCCGCAATAGGGTTTGGCCATATTGCAGAGTTTTGCACCTTGACTTCCCCTGCCAGAATTCACACAAAGAGCAGCTATTATATTACATATAGTACTGTTTTGCCGAAAATACTGACATATAACACAACTAATATAACTAGCTATACATAATTAACATTTCAGGCGATTACAGCCCGCGTTAAACGAATCCCTGAATCGTCTGTCACTGACACAATTATTTCAATATACTTTTGCCCATATATTCGTGTATTTCCTACATATTTCACTTCTAAATTAACAGGCCTAAGGCAACAACCAAGAAAAACGAAAGCTCCATCTCTTCAGCGGGTCGACCAAACAGTAACCGATATTTTCCTTCACGTTCCATTGTTTTCTTAACGTCTAGGATCAATGGTATTTCTGAATAATTCATTAATGCCATTGTTGATTATACAAACCATTTCTTATTTTTCATATATATTTTCTTGATTATATTACTTTTCTTTTTATGTCGTTAAACTGTAAGACAAAATTTTTGGTACCTAATTATTAAATACATTACATTTCTGAAAATATAATAAATTATTCCCTTACATCTAACATACCTCAGCTCTCGTGATAAACGTTCAACTCTTACTGCCATGTTATTCAGTATAGCATGTTATTTTTCAAACATTGTTATGAACTGAATATTTTGTTGCTATGGATATATAGAACTTCAACCAGTATTAAGCAACTAAATCAATAGGTGGCTACTAAATGAATAATTAATATTTACAGTGCCCGAGAATTATCCTGGCAGTGACGTGGACACCGCTGTTGCTTAAATGCCATCCCACTGGTTAACGCAGTCGCTTCGTTTAATTCAACGTCCAATCCCAGGAAAGAGAAAATGCGCGAACACAAATACCAACTTAAAAGCAAGCTCCTTTCTCTCCAACAGGAAAGCGAAAGGAAATGAACGTAATATGGGAGATTCGCTTTTAACAAATATACTTGTTATATTTGTATAACGATAACCGTTGTTCGAGGAGAAATAAATGCTACATTTTTTGCTATTATATTTATATAACTTTCATGAAGAATATGGTTATTTTATTTGTGAATTTTATATTATAATTATGTATAAAATAATTTTAAATGATAGCCATTTATGCTTTATTCTGTTCTAGCAACATTCAGATTTCAACATGCTACAAACTTTCGTGTTTTTGAAGATAGACACAAACATGCTGTGGACGAAATGGGAAGGGAAGTCTAACGTTTATTTTAAAGAAACCCCCATGTCTTTACCTATCACGGTCCTTGAGTTAGAGGATGATATGTGAACGTGTTTCCTGGTCGCGGAAACAGAGCTGGGGGTTAGTGAATAGCTTCGAAGAATATAACATTTACCGATAGGACACAAGAACACAGCTTCCAGGAAACACACACACATAAACAAACAAACCGAAAACAAAAGCGAAATGAAAGGAACTGAAAAGCGCGTCTCTTCTTTGTGTAGGGCTATAAAGTGTGTGTTGACATGTGAGAGTTGTCAATCCATTGTTTGGTTCTCGTTCTCGAAATTTTTTGTATAAGAATGGGTGATAGTACAGTACCACAAAGAAGGACAAACCTTGCATAGTGATGCAGTTGACATTGTTTTTCTGTTTACAACTTTTTTGCAGCAAACAATAATAAATCTGACAGTCTTCGTAAAATCTCCCGAGCAACATGTGTCACTGAGAGATCCGCGTGGCGAATTGTGAAAGAGAAGAAAAGTCTAAATACAGGACAACCCGTCGTAACACCCGGTAAATCAAGGCCAAATACACACAAAAGACAAACAAATGTATATTGATTCTAGACCCCCCTAGACCGGCCGGCTGAAGTTAGTGGGAGTGCGATCCAACCATATTATAGTTCATTTGCAAGTCTACCTTGAAAATTTTAGGGGGCAGCAAAAATTTACGGGTCTGGATAGGCTGTTGAAAACTCGCGTAAATGGGAATAGTTTTACTGGGAAAAGGACTATCTTATGGATGGAGAGGTTGAAAATTTAATTGTGAGTGTTGGAGGCCATTCAGAACCCGATAGCTCTTTAACAGATAGTGATCGGGAAGACGGACCTGGAATTTTATAGCGACTATTCAGACGATCTCGGGTGCTCACCAATCATAGACTAAAGTTAAGAGTAAAATATTTCTACGTTTATTGTTATAATTTCTTGTGTACATTTTAAAATATTCTAATAAATATTAGCGTAATCTTATTTTTTCTTTCTTTGTCATAACAATACAGGCATATACAAGTATTATATAAATACAAATACATTGTTATCTAAATTCTCCCCAGTTTGATACCAGCATTATTTTAAATTGCAGTTATGAGGTGACGTATGAAGTGCCATCTAAGCCTTCAGTGTGCCATCTAAGCACTATTTGTGAATAGCGTAAGTTAGTAGGCTTGCAAATGAGAGCGCTGACGTCACTGCCAAGATAGTTCTCGGCGACTACAATAAATCGATTAGACGTTTATTTAGATATTGAAGCCCACTCATTCCTATGCAGATATGCTGAATAATTATTACAGAGTACATGTTTTTTATTAGAATAAAACTTTACTATTTTCTATTATGTTCGCAATTAAGACCATGCCATTAATACCAAATTGGTGATGTAACTATGTATACATCTAGCTGCAGTGCGTTCAGAAAATCACTTTACTCTGGCACAAAAAACCATGTACAATATGACACATACCGTTACAAGTGCATAGTATACCTTTCTGCTGAGTTAAAGGTTAAAAATTTAGATTTCTTGTCTGTATCAGATATTGCACACGTGTATATTTAATGTATATCTTTAAACCTGTTTATTACAAGGATACTTACCTACATTAACTGCGGAGGGATTTTGTAACACATAATCTGACATTCAAGGTTAGATTCCCCTTTTACTCCTCTTATATGTATGAGTTCCTTTCTTGCTTTATAAAGGGACTAAGATGTATAATCATTCTCTCTAAACTGGGTACCTGTTGAATTATTGAATAATGTAGCCTCCAAGAGTGTGTTCCTAACTACTGTACACTAAATCTCATTGTGACAAAGTTCAGAACTTGTGGAGCTTTATTTCCATATAACAGTCTGTAATCTTTAACTCTCCCAAATTGCCCTAGAACATATCGCGGTTGTCATATATTTTTATTTGGTACATTTTTCTCTAGGATATAACTGAAGATAAGTACTTTAAAAATGCAACTTTATAGTTAAGATAATCATGGTAAACTCCCTATCTTTGAAATTTGCTGTAAACTTGAATTAGTGCAAGCAGTGAATGTGTGATTTCCGAACAAAAATCTCTTTTTCTATTTCCAAGACATTTTTGGACAGTTTTGTTTTATTGATATATTTTATTTTCTTTGTATTTTCAAGCGACTAAAGAGAGAAGAAAGTATGAGGATGTTGAAAAAGTCGAATTAGTGATAGCAATGTATTTGCACAATTCTGCGACTCTACATGCTGACAAAGCCACTTTTAAACGTATGTCATCCGTTCGTTTGCAAGGACATAACTCTACTCACTCGGCTAGGGACCAAACGGTTCCAAATATCTGCAACAAATCGTAAACTTAAAATTACTATTTTATTCTTTAAGCAGATTTTTTGAAGTTTCTAAAAGATAAGAATACTTTACTGACCGATAAAAATGAAAAATATATGGCTTTTAAAAACAGCTCTAATATTTGTGTTTATTTTTCATATTTTTCATGGATATTTCGTTTTCAACATTATATTGTGGTCTAACTTATTTCACTGAAGAAAACCAAGACCCAAGACTATTTTAGAACATCAGTAATTTTCGACCAGTTTGTCAACAAGTCTAAGTGAATTTAGTTTATATATATATATATATATATATATATATATATATATATATATATATATATATATATATATATATATATATATATGTGTCATTAATAACTCAATTATATGAAATATCCCATTTTTTCAAGAAACAATGCGCAAAGGAGTAGGAGAGTTCCTTTTCGGGCTTTTTTGATGAAAGATTATTAGGAATAACTCCTCAAATATAAATAAATAAATATTCAGTAATAACTTATTCCATTGTAACTTATAATAAATATTCCAAAATTACTTCATACAAAAATATTTATAAGGAATAGCTTAGTGTTGAGGGTGAGATTTCAAATGAGTATATATATATTGCTCCACGAAACTTAAGCAACCGGAAAGAACGTGGTATAAGTGACGTGTGGGGCCCATTCAACACTGGTTAATGACATGCACATACACAGAGACAAACAGACAAAGGAGCACCCACTCTATCGCATAAGCAGCACTGTTGCAAGCGCGGTGAACAACTTATGCCATGATTCTTACACCACAGCCCAGTAGTGTCCGATTCTCAAAGCATTTGTTTGAAGAAGGCATTTGCTGTGTGTGCCATTGAAACTGGAGCACAAACGTGCGCGTTATACATGAAAACGTAGCATGGGGGAACACCAGTGGGCGCGTGTCATGTTCTCCAATGTGTCGAGATTCAGCCTTTCATCATATTCCGGTCGGAATTTAGTGTGGAGAGACCCAGTAACACGATATCATCCAAACTTCATTGCTGAGCGGGCATCCTATGGCGGTGGTTCCATTATGGCGTGAGGTGGAATTATGCTGGATGGCAAAACGGACCAATATTGTGCAACATGGCACTTTGACAGCTCAACGGTACAGCGATTAAATTCTCAATACACATGTGTCAAATTTCTGCGGATCACAAGGCCCAGACTTCCTGTTCACGACCGTGCACATCTTTTGTCCAAGTATCTGGAGAGCGAAGACATTACACGTATTGCATGGTACGCATATTTGCAGGACTTGTATCCCATCGATCATGTGTGGGATGGTCTTGGGCGGCAAATTGCGCAGCGCAGTCCACCAGCACGCACTCCCCCCACCTGCAAAAAGCATTCCATGAGAAGTGACGCCATCTGCCGCAAGACTTGATAACCACTGATTTGCAGCATGGAGGCCAGATGCCGTGTCTGTGTAACAGTTCGTGGTGGTCACACATCATATTGACTGCCTATGCTTTCACACAATACAGCTTCACCTGTTGAGGAATCGTTGTGCTGAACTTTTTGGTCACTCTGCACATCCTAACTGTACTTGGTGCAGTGATCAGATTTTGCTTTCTGCTACTTTCTTCGAGTTGCTTAAATTTTGTGGAGCAGTGTATATTGCTTAAAAATTTGAATGTATTTAAAATTATACTCGCTTATACTACAGGTTAAATTCGCACCTAATCAAATATATATCGTTTAAACTTAGGCCATTTATGTGTCTCTCTCTCTCTCTCTCCCATGCTACGTTTTCACACACAGACAAACACACACACACAGACACAAACACACAGACACACATACATACACAATATTTGAAGCTTTCTTGCACCCACTGGAAAACGTAAAGTATATTAATATTTTTTTGCATATATTGTTATTGTAGACTGTTCCCATAATGCCCACCGACTTCGATTTTACAAAATTTGAGAAATAAATTTCACTTTCTAATTTGTGGTCAATTTGAAGGCATTTTGTTATACTACCACTAAGAAACACATATACATCATATTATGAATCAATCATTATGCAACAATTCCATGTGTTACATGCAGCAGTGGTACCAATCTTTGAAAGTTTCATTTACAACTTTTTTCCTTTTTCTTTTTTAATTGATTTTGTGAGTAATAGTGCATTCAGTAAAAAGGTACAAATATATTTATCTCTCTCTCTCTCTCTCTCTCTCTCTGTTTGTGCGTGTTTCTAGTTTCCGGCGTAAGCGTGTGGATACTACCAGGTATACTTTGGTGTGTACATATGCTAGTGTGTGTGTGTGTGTGTGGCGGGGGTATATGAAGCATTAATTGTGATCGCGTAGTGGAACTTATCGATATTAGTACGTACACGCGAGCGGCCGTTACTTAACACAATAACTTCGGACGAATGCGAATCTTTTAATTCTGCTTTTTGCAATAAATAAGTACAGAGATTCCCTTCGAGTTAGTTCCTTAATGGAGCTGATTCGCCAACTGGAAGTTGTAAATGATGGGTCATTTCCGATTTTAACGTTGATCACTATAAAGCTTACAAAATTCGGACGATTACGGTGTTTGAATTTCATCCTAACCTTTGAGTCTACGTCTCATATAACCTTGATGCAGAAAAGAAATTTTAAACTTAAATAATTAACTAACTCGAAACCGATGAGAGTACAAAACTCAAGGTTTCGGCAAAAAACTAGCACAATTATTTGGAATAGAGAAAGTATCAAGTATACAATTGGAGGGGGACGAAAGGACGGCAACATGTACAAAAGACCATAAAACACATTATTGAAATGGCAGTCAGTGCTGATTATAGAGCTGGTTACTGGGCCTAGAGCTTCGAAATTCACTCTATGGCATTTCCCGCGCGTGAACAATCGGAGTTACTAGAAATTTCACAGTACTATATTCAGTTTATTCAATTCCCCCGCCCTGGAAAATCTGAAACAAATATTGCAGCCTATCGTGCTCAATATGAATTACATGTATTTTTGCAGTACTGCTTTAGAAAGGCCCCCAACTTTCAAGACTCAATCGGAAACGGGCTCAATCGTTTTTACATCGCTTAAACAGAAATGTGCCGGGAAAATTTTCGTTTGTAAATAATTAGGAGCGCCGCCAGAAGGAAAAAAATTGGGGGGCTGACCAAATGGTAACCCCCACCATTTCAAATTCAACTACAAATCATCGCAACTGTTTGTACATCATTTGTACAGAAATGTGCATTCGAAATTTTCGTTTGTACACAATTAGCGGCGCCGCCAGAAGGAAAGCAAAGTTGGGGCTGTCCATATGGTAGCCCACCCTAAATGTCCAATTAAATCACAAATCGTCCCAATCATTTTCTACATTGTTTGTACAGAAAGGTGGAGGCGAAATTTTACTTTGTACACAATTAGGAGCGCCGTCAGAACGAAAACAAAGTAGGGGGCTGTCTAAATGATAGACCCCGACCATATCTAATTCAATCACAAATTAACGCAACCATTTGTACACCGTTTGTACAGAAACGTGCAAGCATATTTTTTATTTGTGAACAATTAGGGGGGACGCCAGAACGAAAACAATGTCGGGGGCTGTCCAAATGTTGCCTCCTACCATATCAAATTCAAACATAAATCGTGGAAATTTTCTTTTGTACAAATTTACTGGCATAGCCAGATGCTAAAGGTGGGGATCTGTCCAAATGGTAGCCCCCACCACGACCAATTCAATCACAAACTGTCGCAATCATTTGTACATCGTTTGTACAGAAATTTGCAGGCGAAATTTTTCTTTGTACCCAGATAGGGGCGCCGCCAGAACGTAAACAAAATGAGGGCTTTCAACGTGGTAGCCCCCCACCATGTCCAATTCAGTCACGAATTGTCGCAATCGTTTCTACATCGTTTGTACAGAAATGTACAGGTGAAATTTTCGTTTGTACCTAATTAGGGGCGCCGCCAGAACGAAAACAAAATGGGTTCTGTGTAAGTGGTAGACTCCCGCATTGTCCAATTCAATCACAAGTCGTCGCAGTCGTTTGTACATAGTTTGTACAGAAACGTGGAGGCAAAAGTTTTGTTTGAACACAATAAGGGGCGCGCCAGAACGAAAACAAAGTGGGGGCTATCTAAATGGTAGCCCCCACCATGTCCAATTAAATCACATATTATTTCAATCGTTTGTACATCGTTTGTACAGAAATGTGAAGGTGAAAGTTTCGTTTATACACAATTAGGGTCGCCGCCAGAACGATAACAAAGATGGAGGCTGTCCAAATGGTGGCCCGCCACCATGTGAAATTCAACCACTAATCATCGCAATCGTTTGTACATCGTTTATTCAGAAATTTGCAGGCGAAATATTCGTTTGTACACAATTAGGGGCGCAGCCAGAACGGAAACAGTGTGGGGGCTGTCCAAATGGTAGCCACTACACCATGCCCAATTCAATCACCATTCATCGCAATCCTCTCTACATCGTTTGTACAGAAATGTGCAGGCTAAAATTTTGTTTTTACACAATAAGGGTCGCAGCCAGAACGAAAACAAAGAGGGCGGGCTGTCTAAGTGGTAGTCCTCAAGCATGTCCAATTCAATCACAAATTGTCGCAATCGTTTTTACATCTTTTGTACAGAAATGTGCAGGCAAAATTTTCGTTTGTCTACAGTTTAGGGCGCCGCCAGAACGAAACAAAGTGGTGCCTGTCAAATGCTAGCCCCACGAAAAGTCCAATTGAATCACAAATCGTCCAAATCAATTGTACATCGTTTGTAGAGAAATCTGCAGGCAAAATGTTCGTTTGTATACAATTAGGGGCGCCGCCAGAGCGAAAACAATGTGGGGACTGTCCAAATGGTAGCCCCCTACCATTTCAGGTTCAATCATAAATCATCACAATCATTTCTACATCGTTTGTACAGAAATGTCTAGGCGAAATTTTCTTTTGTACACATTTAGGGGCATAGCCAGATCCAAAAAAGTGGGGGCTGTCCAAATGGGAGCCTCCATCACGACCATTTCAATCGCAAATTGCCGCAATCGTTTGTACATGTTTGTACAGAAATGTGTTGGCGAAATTTTCCTTTGTACGCACTTAATGGCGCCGCCAAAACGAAAGCAAAGTGAAGGGCTGTCTAAGTGGTAGGCCCCACCATGTCCAATTAAATACCTAATTGTCCCAATCGTTTGTACATCGTTTGTTCAAAAATATGCAAGCGAAATTTTCGTTTGTACACAATTTGGGTCACTACCTGTACAAAAACAATGTGGGCTGTCTGTCTAAATGATAGGTTCCCACCATGTTCAATCCAATCACAAATTGTCGGAATCGTTTGTGCATTGTTTGTACAGAAATGTGTAGGGGAAATTTTCGTTTGAACACAATAAGGGGCGCCGCCAAAACGAAAGCAAAGTGAAGGGCTGTCTAAGTGGTAGGCCCCACCATGTCCAATTAAATACCTAATTGTCCCAATCGTTTGTACATCGTTTGTTCAAAAATATGCAAGCGAAATTTTCGTTTGTACACAATTTGGGTCACTACCTGTACTAAAACAATGTGGGCTGTCTGTCTAAATGATAGGTTCCCACCATGTTCAATCCAATCACAAATTGTCGGAATCGTTTGTGCATTGTTTGTACAGAAATGTGTAGGGGAAATTTTCGTTTGAACACAATAAGGGGCGCCGCCAGAACGAAAACAAAGTGAGGGCTATCGAAATGCTATCCCCCACCATGTCCAATTCAATCACAAATTATCTGAATCATTTGTACAAATACTAGGGACCCCCGTATATGCAGCCGAGTCAGCAAAAATTTTCTCGATTCTGATTGGCTGGTAGAGGTCACGTGACTTTAGGCCCCGCCAACGCGGGAAATTCAAATTTGCAGGTCATGTGGTATGACGTCATGAGTCACCCCGCGGGAAAATCCCTCATTCTCTTTTATGAGCGGAATTTTTGAAATAAGTACACTTTTAGGGGTAAGATGAGTGCTTTGATACCTGATTCTGATTGGTTGACAAAGGTAACGGGATCTTAGACCCTGGGTTATTTGAAATTCGTTCCCTTTTACAGGTAAGATGAATGATTTGGTACCACGATGCTGATTGGTTGATAGAGGTCACGTAATTTTAGGCTCTGGGATTTTTTAAATTCGTTATCTTTTACTGGTAAGATGACTGCTTTTGTACCTTGATCCTGATTGGTTCATAGAGGTCACGTGATCTTAGGCTCTGGGATTTTTTAAAATTCGTTCCCTTTTACGGTTAGGATGAGTACTTTGATACCTGATTCTTATTGGTTGGTAGAGGCCACATGATCTTAGACCTTGGGATTTTGGAAATTCGGGTGTTTTCTTTTATGTATAGTTGTTATTACGTTACTGATTGGAGAAAAGAGGTCACATGATTTTAGAGCCACCACACGGTGAACAGATTACATGGTGCAACGCGGGGAAATTCCTCACTCATTTGTTTCATTTTATGGATAAGATGAATGTTTTGGTACCTCAATTTTGATTGGTTGATAGAAGTCATATGATCTCAGCCCCCCAGCCCATGCGAGAAATTCAGAGTGATATGACGGCGATCCACCCTTGACCGGGATTTTAGAATTTTGTTCCCTTTTTATTGTTATCCTTTATGGTACCTAAAAGTTCCCATGGAGGGTTCAACCTGCTCCGTAAATAACCCTTTTCGGTATCATGATATTGTACTGAGGTTTACATTAAATATTATCGCTCTCTTTGACAGATAAGATGATTACCAGCTTTCTTACCTTGATGGAGAGACAGCCCGCGTTATATGTTTATGTATGGAGATCATGTCCTTGAATTAGTAGCCTATGTCTCTGAAAGAATACATTTATTTTAACAATGGTGAAAGAGGGGTCCATCCTTGTCGCTTGTAGATTTCTTATAACACATTTTTGTGAGTTTAAGCGTTTTATTGATCAGTAAGCGCTTAACTAATGGAAACAGTGTTGCCAGATTTTTCTTACCTAAACTGCTTCGATTCTTTTCGAAACGGTTGCGCAGAGTGCAAGAAATTTAAAACTAAAAATTATTCGAACTAAAAAATTTCGAAACTAAAAACTTTTTGAATTAAAAAATTTCGAAACTAAATATTTTTCCAACTAAAAATATTTCGAAACTAAAAATTTTCCGAACTAAAAAAATTTAAAAAAAAATTCAAACAAAAAATGTTCGAACCAAAAAATGAAACAAGCAGTTTCTCGAGCTAGAAATTTGGAAACTAAAAATTTTCAAAACAAAATTTGTTACCCCCAAAAAAATTGAAACAAAAAATTTCGAACTAGACCATTTTTTTAAAAAAACAATTTTCGAAATAAATATGTAAATCACATCTAAAAATATTCAAATCAAACTTTTTCCGAAATAAACTTTTAAAATTTTCGAACTGGAAATTTAAACCAACTTTTAGAAAACTAAAAAAGAAAAATCCTAAGAAATGTTTCTCCAGAAATCGATCTCAGGTCTTTCAAACCAAAGACGTGTATCCTAATCGCTTAGCTATGAATGAGTTCGTTTTAATTGCGCTTGGTGGGTTTCGAGTCATAGTCTCTGAAATACTTTACGATGTGTAAAAGAAAATAACGTTTTCGTTCTTGGATTGAAATTAAATTCTGATAGACTTCTTTGTGTGTTGACATAGCAGCACATATGATTGAATGCAAACGTCAGCGGATGTTGTATCGTATTACTTTTGTTTTTCTACGAACGTGTCAGCATGATTCATGAAAAGAACAAACATTGACATTCTCTTATGGAATATGAGGAAAATGAAATGTTGTCACAGTTACGAAAGATGGTCAATGTAGAAAGCATTCGGGATGATGTCATGATACGAATTGCGATACTAGATGTTGTAACTATTGAGTAACGTGAATGACGTCACGATCGATTGTTACAACATCGTTTTGGTTCGTGATTCATGACGGAAGCAAAGTTTTGATTGGATCGTGGTGATGTTATTTTATGAATTTCCTCGGTTCTGATTGGCTGATAGTGACGTCGTTTTCATAGCGACCTAAATAAAAATCTAAATTTCATTTTTCAAATCCTACACCGCTCTCAACTGTCAAGTGAAGAAGGAGTACTTCTAGAAGTGTCTTTACTGCGACGACTTTTTGTTCATTGAATTTGAGGTAACTTCCGTGGGATTTTATTTTCACAGAAGATTCGAAAATCATTTTTATTTAATACACTGTTTTACTTTTAGCACGAAATATTTTGGCTATTAAGGAATTAGTGGAATGGGAAAGTGGGAGTACCCCGAATAAACTCACGAGATCGAATCAAGCCCACACAATAGAACTAAGCACGATAAATTATATGGTTTAGCGTCCCTTCAGCGTAATGTTGAATGTGAACTCCCATCGGGAAGTGAACCATGGCCAAAAATGTGTACGCTTGGTTTTGAAAAGAATGCATTACAAAATTTCGAAAACTTCGCCTTGAATAATATGGTTCGATTTCCTGTGAAAGCATTATTTTAGTTTAGCGTCCCTTCAGCTTAACGTGATATTCGAGCAACCACCAGGGATTGAACCAGGGCCAGAGGTGTGTACGTCAACCATTAGCTTAGTTTTGAAAAGAATGTATGATAACGCATGAGAATAATAAATTTCAGAAAAGGTTTGAGAGCGCCCCGACGTGAACCAGGGGCTTCCACGTTAGAAACAGGTACGCTAACTGCATAGCCACGATGAAAAAAAGAGTGTATGAATATTTTTTAAAAAAGATTTACGCTATATAGATTTTGTTTTTACAATTACGTATGCGTAACGTTAATGTTTGATGAATCTCCTAAGCTTGCAAACGCATCATTTTAAAGTCGAGAAAAAAATGCTTACGCGTACTTTGTCACATCTCAGCACTGTTGAAACATTAATTCATTTCATGCATTCCTTTTATCACTATAGAACCTAGGTCAGTTACATTGTGATGTAAAGGTCTCAGTTTGATTTCCAGTATGACAGCAATAGAACACTCATTTCAGTAACATTATTTTTTTAAATCTTTGATTTCTAGTACGGGTGTTTTAATAATGGGATTCTGAACGAACCCACCAGGGAAATAAACTCAAGACCTTCACATGAATTACTTAATAAAGAATTTATAATGAATGTTATGATTTCCTGTTCATCAGGTGATTAAGATTTTTCATTCGCCTTTCTTTTGTAGTAAATTCACGCTGCTCAATTCCTTTTTCCCCATTACATATTTTATCGTACCTCTTTGTTTGTTTTCTACTTTTTAACTATGGCCGAATCGGTTTTTATCCTTCATAACGAAATCACTCGTCACAAGTTTTTGTTTGAATTTTTTGTTTCAAAATTTTAGTTGAAATTTTGTTTAAAATTTTCTTCAAAATTTTGCTTGAATTTTTTTTGAAAATTTTTGTTTGAATTTTTTTATAATTTTTCGTTTGAGTTTTTTGTTTGTACATTTTTTGTTTCAATTTTGTTTTGAAAATTTTCGTTTGGAGCTTTTTTTTGTAAAATTTGTTTCAAAATTTTTGTTTCAAAATTTTTTGTTTGAAATTTGTGAAATATTTTTCCTTTAATTTTATTTTCGTTTCAAAACTAACAACTTTTTTGGTTGATTTTTTCAATTTTTTGGTTCGAAAATATTTTCTTTCAATCTTTTTAGTTCGAAAAAATTTTAGTTTGATTTTTTTAGTTCGAAAAACTTTTGTTTAAATTTTTTTAGTTCGAAAATTTTTGTTTCGTTTTTTGTACTTCGAAAAGTTTTTAATTTAAAATTTCTTGCACTCTGCAGAACCGTTTCGAAAAGAATAGGAGCAGTTAGGTAAAAAAAATCAGACAACACTTTCCATTAATGAAACGCTTACTGAGAAATTAAACGCTGAGCGTTTAAAAAATCGCTTAAACTCACAACAATGTGTTAAAAGAAATATACAAGCGACAAGGATGAACCCCTCTTTCACCATTGTTACAAAAATTTTTCCTTCCAGAGACAGGCTACAAATTCAAGGACAGGATCTCCATACTTAAACATATAAGGCGGGTTGTCTCTCTATCAAGGTAAGAAAGCTGGCAATCATCTTATCTGTAAAAGAGAACGATAATATTTAAGGTAAACTTCAGTACAATATCATGATACCAAAAAATTGTTATTTAAGGAGGGGGTTGAATCCTCCATGGGAACTATAAGGTAACAAAAAGGATAACCATAAAAAGAGAACAAATTTTAAAATCACGATCAGGGGTGGATCGCCGTCATATCATGTAACCTAAAAAAAATGAATTTCTAGTATGGGCTGTAGCTAAGATTATGTGACTAATATCACCAAATTAATCGGGGTCAAAGTCCAAATTTGCCTCAGGTGGGGCAAGTACAACTGTACATCGTTTGTACTAAAATGTGAAAGTGAAATTTTCGTTTGTACACAATTAGGGGCGCTGCCAGAACGAAAACAAAGTGTGGGTTGTCTGAGTGGTAGCCCCAAACCATGTTCAATTCAAACACAAAATATCTCAATCGTTTGCACATCGTTTGTACAGAAATCCGCAGGTGAAATTTTCGTTTTTACACAATTAGGGGCGCCAGATGAACGAAAACAAAGTTGGGGCTGTCCAAATATAAGCCCCAACCATGTTCAATTCAATCACAAATTGTCACAATCGTTTGTATAGAAATGCACATTCCACATTTTTGTTTGTACACAATTAGGTGCACCGCCAGAACGAAAACAAGGTAGGGGGCTGTCCAAATGGTTGAAATCATTTGTCAATTGTTTATACAGAAATGTGCAGGCGAAATTTTCGTTTGTACACAATTAGGGGCGCCCCCAGAACGAAACCAAACTGGGCGGGCTTTCTAAGTCGTAGTTCCCCACCATGTTCAATTCAATCACAAATTGTTGCAATCGATTGTACACCGTTTGTAAAGAAATGTGAAGGTCAAATTTTCGTTTGTACACAATTAGGGTAGTGATGGGTAAATTCCTGGGAAGATATTTTTCGGGAATATTCCCATGGAATATTCCCGGGAAGAATCCCAAATTGGGAATTTATCCGGGAATTTATGTTTAATCAGAAAGAAAATTGCATTCTATTACTATATTATGATTTCAAAGTTGAATTAATTTTTATATCACAGCATATTACTACTGTTGTCCACAGAGGACTCTTGAAAAAGTATATTCTGAACGGTACTATGTTACTTTATTAACACTTTATTATATTTAGAGAGTACACATAAATGTATATTTATTTACATTATGTTCTATCAATTAAATATGTGTGAAAAATTATATAGTAAGACCTAATATTTTTAAACCACTAAACAGTTTAAATTTATATGTAAGTGGATTTGCTCAACTTGACTCTATTACTGATATTATAAACACATTAAATTTATAAATGTTATAAACCAATTAGATTGGGTAAATGCTAGAAGATACATGTCTCACCAATTTATCAACTTTTTCGCATACAGACGTTAATTCACATGTAAAAGAAGTCCGAGTACCTCTTCAGAAACTCGAATCAGAGAGAGGAGACATACCGACGTCTATTACTAATAGTGGTTCAGGGTTTATTAATAGTTCTTCATTTCTATTTCTGCATAATTCTAAATTACTTTACAAAATGGTTCCTTTTCATCATTTGTAAATTAGTACCTTGCTAATTTTGGCTGTTTTGCTTTAACATTGGGGGCCAGCTTTTGCACCTACTATTTTGCGATATTCTATTCCGATGTGGTTGTTTTATGGTTTCATACGTTAAATTACGTTACCAAAATTAAATTCAGACAGCATTGTAGAGCGAGCTTTAGCGAATGAAGGCGGGTTAGAGCCCCGCATGGCACGTTGTTTTCTATCTTCGTTACCAACAACTCACTTTCTTATCTCACAGAAATTATTTTCAGTTACCTTTCCGTTTTGTACAAATCCCCTACTGCCTTAAAAAAATAGGTGTTCGATACTTTCTTGACTACTTGAACATAACTATCAACTGATTTCTTCCTTAAATCATCCTACTTTTCGCTAGTTTTGGCTCCTCAATACTAAACAAATACTTTACTTTTTAGTTTAAATGAAAATGGAACTTAAAAACTCATATTATTAGTTATATAAAGTACCGTCAAATAATATTAAAATTTTTATCCTCCAAATTCTTTAAAACCCAGAAGTAAATCATAATATATTAAAATAAAGTAATTAGTCATACGGTTCTTATAATTTGGAAGATAAAATAGAGAAATGAAAATAAATTCCTTCCCGGGAATTTATAGGCCAGGGAAAAACCCGGGAATATTCCCATTTTTAAATTCCTTCCCACCGGGAATATTCCCAATGCCCATCACTAAATTAGGGTTGCCGCCAGAAATAAAACAAAGTGGGGGCTGTCTAAACGATATCTCCCACCATGTCCAATTCAATCATAAAATTATCGCAATCGTGTGTACAGAAATGTGCAGTAAAAATTTTCGTTTGTACACAATTAGGGGCGCAGCCAAAACGAACAAAAAGTGCGGAGCTCCCTAAATGTTAGCCCCCCAAAATGTCCAATTCAACCATAAAGCATTGCAATCGTTTGTTCATCTTTTATACATAAATATGCAGGCGAAATGTTCGTTTGTACAGGATTTCGGGGCCGTCAGAACGAAAATAAAGTGGGGGCTGTCGATATTGTAGCTCCCAACCATGTCCAATCCAATCACAATGTTCGCAATCGTTTGTACATGCTTTATTACAGAAATGTGCAGTCGAAATTTTCGTTTGTACACAATTAGTGGCGCTGCCAGAACGAAAACAAAGTGCGGGGCTGTCCAAATGCAATCCCCCCAAGATGTACAATTCAGTCACAAAGTTGTCGGAAACGTTTTTACATAATTTGTACAGAACTGTGCAATCGAAAGTTTCGCTTGTACACAATTAGGGGTGCCGCCAGAACGAAAACTAAGTTGGGCTGTCTAAGTGGTAGCCCCCACCATGTTCAATTCAATCACAAATTATCGCAATCGTTTTTGCATCGTTTATACACAAACGTGCAGGCGAAATTTTTGTTTATACACAATTAAGGGCGCTGGCAGAAGGAAAACAATGTGGGGGACTGTCTAAATTGTAGACACATTAAAAGAATGTGTCCCATACTATGCAGTATTTTTCTAACAAAACTTTGTACACACTATTGTGTCGATTGGTATGTTCGCACCATCGTGTGATTCACTACATTGATCTTATTGTAATGATGATGGAATTAAATGATTTTTTTTTTGTTTTTATATTTATATTTATACCTAAAATCATTGTTGCTGAGTTAGTTTAACACTCCTCGGCTCTTTTTATTAAACTTATTCATTATTTATTACGTGAGGTTAATCTTTATGAGAAAAATGCATTTTTCCTTTCCAACTTCCGCAGAAACCGTTATTCTCATCTCGTACAGGAAATTGATATGTGGAAAATATAAGAAATTCAACTAAGTAGACTGTTAAAGAAAAAATTATAACACAGTATCTTGTTTTATTTGAACATCTTCATTAAACTCATTTTGCAGAAACTATAGAATGCGTGGTGAAATATTTTGGTGCTTTCAGCACTCTGATTTACGAGTAGGGTTGCTAACTGGCCGGTATTTCACCGGCTTAGCCAGGAATATTGCTGTGACTTCTGATTAAGACCGGTGACCTTTACAAATTTCTTATTAGCAGGCTCTGACCGGTATTTTTGAATCTGCCATCAAGAATATAACATTGAGCATCGAAATGTTTCAACATTGCCTTTACAAACACAAATTTCCATTTTATTTTACATTATCGATATATTTTTTAATCTATGGCAGATTTTTTTTATTTAACATAAGAAATTTGATAACACTTAGATTTTATTATAAAAAATATACATTTACTGATAGTAGAAAATTACATTTTAAAGCAATTTCCTTTGTTTGAAGTGTAAGTGTATAGAGTAAATTTCATTTTATGTATCAACAATTCTTACGTAAAGATTAATATCCAGTATTATTCATTTGTTTCGATAATTTTAAAGAAGTCGCAATTGCTGGTACATAAAATAACGATCAATACAGTCTTCAGTTTCTCATTTGTACAGAAAATTTTCAGCGTGTGCCGGTAATTTTGTTTTCCTGAGTTGCCAACCTATTTACGAGGTTTTGTTTCAACTCTGCTACGTAGTGGCTCCGTACTGACACTCCGCATGCAAATAAGTATGTAAGGCTACCATACGTCCCGCTTTCTTAAAATTTGTCCCGGTGTGCAGAAACTTTCCTTCTGATCCAGTTTTTTTTTTATTAATTACTTATCAAAAGTCCTGAAAAGATAATAAAATCGACTTATTCCCTTTGGTTTCGATTCCGACAATACTATACGAACAATTTCATTCTAATCTTTATTATTATTCCAATCACTGCTTCACCGGATATAACATGCAATTTTTAAATCCTCCTAACTGGCACTCTTATCACCAAAAGTAAGAATGTATGCCCCGAGGTGGCAACAAATTCTTGTGACGTTGCAGACCAGCCTCGACAACACATTTTTTTCTCCTTCATGAAAACAATTCTGCAAATTGCTTTATTAGTTCGCATTTTAGGTTAACAAAAATAAATCAGTCCATTGAAATTTGGAAACAACTTCATAAATCAGTATTTTTTCTTTATAGAGATGTAAAGGGCATGTGAGGTGGTATGTGTAATAATATAGAAAATATAATTTTTGCCTAAATATTGTATGTTCACTGATTGTGTTTATATTGTATAACAGCTTCTAGCTTCTATAATAATATTTAATGCTGTTGTTTAAGTATGGACTATATTAATACATTATTTTAAGTTGTATAACTAGTGCGATACTGTAGTAAAATTTGAAAGATAAAATTAATACAAAATGCAATATTTACTACTAATTTGTAAGATGTCCCGTTTTTTCTGTTTTCAAAAAGTATGGTAGCCTTAAAGTATGCTCAACCATACAAAATAAATTTTAGTGTAAATTGTACCTCTCTGATAGTGCTCTCCAAAGGGTCGGGTCGGGTCGCGTTTTCGGATCTGCTCGGGTCGGGTGAGTCGGGTCTCTCGGGTCGGGTCGTCACATTCTTCACTCATTTTAAAATACTATAAGGAGCTTTGTTGTAGAATTCAACTCGAAGTTGGTGAATGAATGATAATTGTGACTAATTGTAGCTGAAATAGTATTTAAATTTTAATTTAACTCTATATTAACTAATTGGCATGGTAATTGTAATTAATATTAACACTGACTTTTTCCTTTCTGCGTTTTTATGTCAAGTTAAATGTCACATTAAGTGAAATTGAAAGGAGATATCTAGTTAACGTCCCACGTTATGCACCAACGCTAAGAGAGACAGTGATGATGAGAAATAATTGAAGTGGTAGAATGAAGAAAGTGGGAGGAAATGGGAGAGCGCCGAAAAACCCATGGACACGGTGTTTGTCCACCATAAAACTTACATGGTACGAGCTGGAATCAATACCCATGGACCTTCGGGTAAAACATTGCCTTTGAGCAGGACACATTATTATTATTATTATTATTATTATTATTATTATTATTATTATTATTATTATTATTATTATTATTATTATTACTTTAAGAGTGACCAAGAAAGTTCCACCGTCTTTTCACCAACACCTTCGAACACTGATATGTAACCTAAGACGTACCTAGAATGTTAAAAAGAGTCTCCATCAGCATCGACGATCTTCTGCCAACGTTCTGGAAAGCTATGAATTCCATCGTAGTCAAGCTTGGTGGGACGTGAAACGAAAAAGTTATCAAGTGCATATTGAACCTCTACTAGCGATTTGAACTGGCGTTCTCTAAGGTGATAGTCCAAGGAATGGAACAGGTGATAATCGGACGATACAATGTCCATGGAGTATGGCGGATCCAATAGTGTTACCCATCCAAGGGGTAGAATGGTGTCCTGGGTCATCTTAGCCACGTTGGGCTTAGCGTTTCCTTGTAACATTAGGACCCCTTTGCGATTCAGGAGTGCTGGATCCAGACAGTGACAGTACACAGTTACATTGATGCTCTGACCAGCTGGTAGCAGTTCCCGATGGACGATGCCGCGAGCAGTCCACAAAATGCACAGAAGAACCTTCTGGTGTAGTGCTGGCTTGGGCATTTTTTGAACCGGTTCATGGGATGCTAACCAACGATGACGGCGCCGTGGAGCTTCGTACAGGACCCACTTCGCATCATATGTCAACACCCTGTCCAGAAATTGCTCCTTCCTCAGACGAGACACCAAAGAAACAAATGTGTCTGCTCGCGTTGCTTTATGGCTCCAAGTCAAATCGTATAGGACCAATCAACCCAACTTGCAGTGCTTCCCAAGTTTTTGGTGGTGGTGCCCATGTTCACTCTGTCTTTACGCACGTTCACGGTGTATTTGAACAGCCACAAACAGGTAGTATGTTGGATATACTTACTAGTGTTGCTCACGAGACCGGGTTTGGGGCATTCTCGTCTCGAAAATGTGTCGTGAAGGTAGTCTGGTCTCGAAAAGTGCATATGTTTCTATTGAAATAGCTCTGTATCATCTCGTACCCGTTCATGAAAATTCTGTCTCGTCTCGTCTCGACCAACAACTGACCTTCGCCTTATCTCCATCCGCCTTCAACTCGCGGTGTGAGGGCCAATTGAACACAGACTTCCACATAAAGAGACAGAACTTTCTCGGTCACCTTCAGATTATTATTATTATTATTATTATTATTATTATTATTATTATTATTATTATTATTATTATTATTATTATTATTATTATTGCTGAGGTAGTGATTTGACTTTCTGGGCACTAAATTACTCACTGATTTTATATAACGTTGCAAATATCTTATAGATAAATTAATCAAGAAGAATTAAAGGGTAATTCCCTACAGAATGATATTTCAGTGCAATTAGTTTCTAATGATTCTATCAAACAACAACGTTGTTTTTAAATAGACTTTCGAAGTTGATTTAGACTTTCGAAGTTGATTGCCTAAACTTTAACCTTGGAAATTTCGATGTGGAAGAAGATAGAGAAAGTTAGTAGGGTAGAGAGGAAAACGAAAGAGGAAATGCTGAAAAAATGCAAGAGACGAGAGGAAAATTAGACAATATAAGGAAGCGAAAAAATGGACGGATCATAAGTTTCGACCTTGCTAAGGGATTGCATTCTTAGAGATGTAGTAAAGAAGGTGATATCAGTAGAGCGAGATGTGTAAGAAGTTTGCAATTGATAGATTGTAATAAGGAGGGTGGTACATTATGTTGGGATGTGAGGAAGATATTAGCGGGAAATCGCAAAAATGGAAACTTCTTACCTTGTTCACGGAGACTGGCCTGTTATTAATGGCAGAATACTGAGAATTAGGAGGAGGAGGAGGAGGAGGGTAATTATACTACAAATAAAGAAGCCGAAACAATGGTTTATGCATACGAATTGACCAGCATTTTTTTTCATGTGGCAGCTTTGTAAGATTCAATTTTCTTAAAGTGGTTAGATTATAAGGTCAGGTTACTCGGGTCGGTTGTCGGGTCAGGTCACCTCGGGTCGGGTCAATCAGGTCGCATTGTCGGGTCGAGTTGTTAGGTCGGGTCAATCGGGTCGGGGGCGGCGCTGGCTCAGTGGTAGAGCGTTCACCTCTGGTGCTTGGGGTCCCGTGTTCGATCCCAGCCCCCGCCAAGTGAACTTTGTGGTGGACAAACACCGTGTGCGTGGGTTTTCTCGGGGCTCTCCCGTTTCCTACCACTTTTTTCATTCCACCATATCATTCATTTCTGATAATCAGCGTCTCCTTTAGCCTAACCGGCATAACCGTGGGACGTAAAACTCAAAGGTTTCATTTCATTTCTTTTTCAATTGGGTCGGATCACGGGCCGGGTCTGTCGGGTCGGGTCGGGTTAGTCAATTCAGGTCACGGGTCGGATCGGGTCGGGTCGGTCTTCAACACATTTTTTCCAGGAAAATTATAATATATCACGGTTTATATCTCATTGGACTTTCAATAAAACATATTTTAATGATGTATACACCATGTCGCCATCTTTGTATGAGGGTATTTCTAGAGGGATTTTGTGGGAATTTGATGGAGTGTAGATTCCTGTGTGTATATGGGTCTGATACCTTACCGGACACAAGATGCCGAGGAAGTGTGTAAATAAACCGGACAATTTTTCTTATGTATGTGAGGAGCTGGCATTAAATCGCAACGTCGATGTTTTACTCCACTTGTGAGGAAGTGTTATCAGTTATATTTTGTTTGCTGTGTAGGTGACCAAGATAAGAATTTCGCTCCTCACTACATTTTTTGTACTTCAGTGAAACGTCTGACTGGGTGATCAAATGGTGAACGAAACATGAACTTCGCAGTACCGATGATCTGGAAGGAAACAAAAGATCATTCTTCAGACTGCTACTTTTGTATGATATAGATAAAAGAAATAACCAGTAAATCTAACCACACTGTACAGTACCTTAATTTGCCATCAGCAATTAGGCCAGTTTCACACAGTGCAGAATTACCTGTACCTTAACCTCCTCCTCATCTTACGGTAAATGAGGATTACGTACTTGAGGCACCTACTGAAGTTACAAATGAAGAAGATGATAATACTTATGTAGGAAGCACATATACATTAGATCCCCATCTGATAACTCAGGGTGAACTAAATGACCTCGTACGGGATTTAAAACTTTCCAAGATACAGACGGAACTTCTTGCTTCTAGACTTAAAGGCTGGAATCTGCTACATGGTGACACTAAAGTGTGTATTTTTCGACACCTTCATACAGAGTATCAAAACTATTATTCTCAAGAAAATAATTTATTGTATTGTAATATTATCTGTGCTGTGATGGATACATTTGAACATGCACATATAAGTACAGAGTTGAGATTGTTTATTGACTCTTCGAAAAGTTTTAAGGCTGTCCTTTTGCACAATGGCAACAAATTTCCTTCAATGCCTTTGGCCTATGCAACTAATATGATGGAACCCTATGAAAACATCGAAATAATGTTAGAAATAATTCAGTACGAGAAATACAAGTGTACCGTTTGCTGTGATTTAAAAGTAATGTCCTTGTTAATGGGTCTTCAGCTTGGTTATACGAAATATTGTGGTTTCCTCTGGGAATGGGACAGCAGGAACAAAGCGGAACATTACATCAAGAAGGAATGGCCAAGGCCTGTATTAACTCCTGGTCAGAAGAATGCTGTTTATTCTTCACTGGTGAGCCCTGATTAGATAATTCTACCTCCTCTTCACATAAAGTTGGGACTTTTCAAAAACTTTGTTAAGGCAATGAACAAAAGTATGCAGGATTTTTTACCTCAAGGAAGAATTTCCTCGGGTTAGTGACCCCCAAATAAGATGTTTGATTCCTGAACAAAAATTTGAGTATCTCTTAACTCTGGTTGAGAAAGCAGCTTCGTGTTCATTTAAATGTTTAACAGAATTTTTTTTTAAGAAACAAGAAAGTCCCAAATTACCGTGAAATTGTGAGTGATTTCCAGCAATCGTTCAAAGAAATGGTTTGCAACATGTCCCTTAAAGTTCACTTTCTAGACTCCCACCTGCATTTCTTTCCTGAAAACCTTGGTGCTGTTAGTGATGAGTATGGGGAACGTTTTCATCAGGACATTTCCTCCATGGAGAAGAGATACCAGTGACAGTGGAGTTCAAAAATGCTAGCTGATTACTGCTGAACACTCAAAAGAGATGTTCCAGAAGCCAAATGCAGAAGAAAGTCGACAACTAAAACATATTAGATGAGGTAAGTAAACGTTTATTTATTAAGAAAATACCACTCACTTCTTTTTTATTATTTATTAAGTAGATACAAAATGGTGACACGGTGTACACATCATTGAAAATATGTTTACATTTCAAATCCAATGAAATATAAACTGTGCTTATATTCTAAGTTTCGTGGAAGAAATATGTGGTTTTATCTGCACCAATGAATACGGTAAAATGAACAGTACACATAGTATATTTTTTTATATAAATATGTTTCTTTCTCTAGAAAGAATAATGCTATTCTTATGAAACTTAGAGGACCTACTAAGTATAAATCAAGGTAACATACAATATAATTTGTGCGTTTATATACCTAAGGTATCCGAGCTACAGGTATGAAAATGGTAAAAATAAAAAGTAAATTTTAGGGGATATTTTCCGAAAACCTCTCTGTCACGGGAAAACTGAGGATAATGGAGAAAAACTCATTGCAGATTCGAATTCTGCGTGAAAAGTTCTATTAGAATCAGGTATTTTCTTCCGTGTGCCAGAGAAAAAAGAATTTTTCTTCGACTAGTGTAATAGGTACCATTTTCAATCTCAGCAACCGTTAGTCAAACCGCTTAACGGTGATCGCTAAACAGCAAAAACGGTAATACAAAGCTGTAGCCCCACCTTCTTTCTTACATTCTACGTTAAGTATCAAAAAATGTTAAAACACGATACACTGGTTTAACATTTGAAATGAGAAGTCGAAATAACAACTTTCTTATCTCGAACTTTGAGCAATCCCGAGATATATACATAATTACAATAATTACAATCCCCATCCCTTTTCTTCAATTCTAGGTCAAATATTAAAAATACTCACATCCGTATATTATTTAGTACGAAAGAAAATTTTACATGCACATTTCTGCACAAACGATGTATAAACGATCGCGACAATTTGTGGTTTAATCGAAAATGTTGGGGTTAGCACTTAGACAGCTCCCCTTTCTTTTCTTTCTGTCGACGCATCTGATAACATAGAAACAAAACTTTCCTTGCCCATTACTGTGCAAACGATGTACAAACGATTGAGATAATTTTGTTTTGTATCCGACGAGGGGAGGTGCTACCAGTTAGGCAGCCTATATTTTGTTATGGTTTTGGCGCGCCCCAAATTGTGTACAAACGAAAATTTCGCCTGCACATTTCTGTACAAAGACGTACAAACAAGTGCTACTATTTGTGATTGAATTGGACATGGTGGGGGGCTACCATTTAGACATTCCCCACTTTGTTTCCGTTCTGGCGGCGCCCCTAATTGTGAACAAACAAAACTTTCGTCTAAAACATTTCTCTACAAACGATGTACAAACGATTACGAGAATATGTGATTGAATTGGACAAGGTGGGAGGCTACAATTTTGATAGCCCCCACTTTGTTTTCGTTCTGGCGGCGCCCCTAATTGTGTATAAACAAAAATTTCCCCTGAACATTTTTGTACAAACGATTGAGACCATCTCCGATTGAGTCTGAAAAGGCCCCAAGGAGCTGTCTAAATGGATGTCTGCTTTTCACCTCTAGTGTAATGAAATTCTTCCACGAGAAAATCTGTAATCAACACTGTCAGTAGCTACGCCCTCGACTAATATACATTTGCAAGTACAGCTTTATTTTCGTATTTTTGTTCAACAGTTAATCAATTTAAAACCGTATTATAATTCGAAGTACTTATGATATTTCTATCGTAAACAAAAATATGTAGTCAACTTCTTAAATACTTCGCTCCGCAGGAACCCGTTCAGCACGTGCAACAAGCAAAAAAACATGATTGGCATCTCACAAATGAGAAAGGAAAAAAGACAGCCGCGCCTTATCGCAGTCAAAGCTGACAACATATTTTCGGTCGTCACTTACGCCAATAGACCTACAAACGGTGTACAAGAGTTATACAGTTACAATATACGCTGTGCCACAGTAGCGCTACAGGTGAAATGTTCACGAACTACAAATGAATATGTTTCTTACAAGTGTCAGTCACTATTGCACCCTCTTTACATTCTACACATGTTTTTTTCTCCTACTTTCTGACCTTGACAAGCAGAAGTGCCAGGCTTTCCGAGTTCACAACCATATACTGTTTGTGTATAGAGTACCTTTTCAGTTCTTCGAATGACTGTGCGCGCGAAGAAAAAGGGTGATGATCGGGCATACGGCAGCCAGAAACACCCGGTTGCACTTTTAAAAGTAAAATATAAATATAGAGCCTTGACAATGCCGTGAGGATATATGCCGGACAGGGTGGTTCAGTAATGTTGGACAGCCCTGAATAAATCGAAAACCAGAAGAGATATTAGGAAGAGTGTAATGGATCCAGATACTTGTGGAAGGGGGACTTCTTTTGAGGTACCACACAATGATACCAGGTCAACAATGTTTCCAGCTCAGTACAAAGTTGTATTTTTTAAAATAGAACATATACAAGCTTATGCCATCAAAAGAATTAGTACAGAATGTGAATACCAACAAGTAAAACCGCATCTGTCAGTGTTGCCAAATAAGGAAGTTATAAAGCTTCAAAGATCAAAAAATTAAAGTGTCCGTAGAGCAAAACTAGCAAAAATGCAAGAAAAATAATACTACGGAATGAAAAGGAGTAAACGAAAAAGAAAACCAAAGAACGCACAGCATCCAGTCTGTAACAGGGTTGCCATCGAAAAAGGGGGGGGAATTGAATATTTTGCAGTTGCCATAGGAGGAAAACTACCCATATGACATAATGCTGGAAACACCATAGATAGTCTATGTAGGATTCAGGAATCCTAATAGCGTTTGTTCGTCAGCGATATCTCTAACCGTTCCCGAGATACACCAAAGGTTTTATTGATTGATTGATTGATTTTAGTTTAGCGTCCCTTTCAGCAGCGAGGCTATATGATACGTGGACCTACTGATTAACGTGGAATCCGAACCACATGAGCTCCCGCCGGGAATTGAACCCGGGTCTCCTACACCAAAGGTTTGCGGGGTTTGCAACACTGCATAATAATTCCCTCGCCCTCCAAACTACAGGAACGAGTAATGAAAATGACACGCCCAACAAATTGTAAGAACTACACGGGTCTAATCGTCAAATAGAAGGCAATGATACCTTTATGTTTACAAGAACATATGATGAAGTATGGGATTTTCAACGTAACTCTTATTGGACACGGAGATTTCATTGTCACGTAACGTCCGTGACAATATACACATTATGGTACACAAATCAGATCAGATGTTCTTCTGATGTAGTGGTTAACGATTCGAGCTACGACGTAGGTCGTTGGTTCTATCGCATTCAGGACTACTGTTGTTGTTCTTCCAACAAGCACTATAATTACGTTAGATAGAGGCGATTTACTATGAAACAATTTACTAACGTTCCTTGGCTTCGCGTTAGGATGTAGTCGGTTGCACACATAAGAATTCCAAATCTAGAAAGAATAATAATTACATGATTGTAGCAGTGAACCATGGTTATGAATAATAATAATAATAATAATAATAATAATAATAATAATAATAATAATAATAATAATAATAATAATAATTACTGAACGCTGGAATAGGCCAGTTATAACAATCAATAATGTTGTTTCAAAAAGCTCGTATCATGCTTGTTGATGTTTCTCACAACATAAAGTCTGACAAGCTGAAAGCAAGTGACTGCCAACCTTGCCAAGCTGTCATACTGTATGAATACAGTGTATTGGCCATACTAATAGTAACAATAAATGTGTGAATCAGTGTTAGATAAAGGCAAGAGAAATGACGTATAACCTACCTTGTCAGATTTTGCTACTCCTGTGTTCAGTTTTATGAAATTTTTACTTACAAGCATAAATTATTTTACAAGTACTTGTCTCATTACGGAATATTAATATTATATTACCGTTTTTTGTCTTATGTTTTACATTTTTTCCACCTAAATATTATACACACGTGAAATACAAAGATAAAATAATGACAATCATTTTAAACGTTAAATATGTAGCCTCTTGTGTTATTTCTTTTTTCTTCTTTTCTTTCATTTCTTTCTTTATTTCTGCTGAATTTTAATTTGCTTAGGTAAAATATTATATCTTCTTGAAAATAATCTGTTTATATTTTTGAGCTTTCATATAATCATGAATAGTTGCCTGAATCCGTTAGTGGAAAATTCTAATTAATTTCACTTACTAGGGAAGGTTGTGGTGTGTTACTCTGACTTCATATTGATACTATGCTCAGTCGACTTCTTTTTACATATGAAACAATTAGGCAACCGGAGAAATCCTCGATCGCAAGCTTGTTCGAATTATGGGCGTTAAAATTTCAAAATTGAAGAGATTTTGAAAAACGTTTGAAGAAACCATTTTTTGAGATACACGCTTCATTTTTAGTACTGGAGTGTTTTCTTGGGTGCTCGACAGAACGGTAAGGTCAAAACGGACGCATTTTGCAAGATACGGAAACTTATTGGGGAAGGGTTGAAGAGTAATGGCGTCTTTAAACTTGCAAATTGCATCTTATTTTGCACACTGGGTAAATAGGCTAATACAATTTATTTGAAAGCAACTGTATTGCCATTCAAATGTCACTTTCCCGTGTGGCCACCTAAACATTAAACAATGACATTTGTCTCCGAAACGCTTAGCTGCGGAACTAACTTCAGCGGGACTCCCAACCCAGCAGGCCTCTGTGTATTGTGGAAAAAAGAAATTTTTCAGTTTAATATCCGATGATTATACCCTTTAGGATAAGGAAGATGATGATTAAGGCAAGTGAATGGTGATGAAAGAATTGATAGAATGATAAGAAGGGAGGAAACAGGAGTACCTCGAGAAAACCCATATACATGATGGTATTCATTGTGGAAGACGGTGTTTTTGGGCTGGCTACCGGCCTGGTTCCATACTCACTCATTTTTTTAAAAAGTTTTGAAGGTTTTTTTGACACCTCGTAACATTAAAAAACTGTTGTTTCCCTAACTACGGATATGGAAGTGGAGATATAATTTTAACAACCGGTTCCAAGAACCTGAGAAATTTCAATAATCGGTTCGGGCAAACTAGGTGAATGACACCATTAAACAAAGCAATATGCTCTGTCAATGATAAGGCCATGAGCGTCCTCAACGGAGGCAAGGGGACAATTACTTTACCTTGCATTTTAGAAAGGTGTTTGGTTGTTTCAAAACGCTTTTATCCAGAAATACACGTGAAGGCACGTTATATTTGGTTACACCTACTAGAATATTTAATATAGACTTATGTAGTCCACAAAGTTATGCAATAAGCCTCAATAATAATAATTGTTTTGCATTATGCGTTGTGTGCATCAATGTATGTCGGTCTTTTGCCCCTTCCCCTTCCCTGCCCTTGGAAAAATCCTGCGATTCTTTCTGGATAAAAGTGTTCTTATTTGGAACTGCTATTATTTTCAGGTGTGCATAGTATCAAGTATGAATTAGTACTGACAGATAGCATGAAATTGTTTTGAATATATGCCACTATAAACAAGGATTAGAGAATCCATACTTGAGCTTGTTATTGTTGAAGATCATGTGATATATGAAGTACAGCAATCATGGTGCAAAAGCAAGTACCTTGCAAAACATTTGGAGAATTAAAGTAGGTAAAATATATTAGCAGATTTTAATAAAATTAGCTGTAAATAGCTCAGTAGATAGATCACTTCTGGCGCACGAGATCGCTGTTTCGATCCCACTTTCCGCCAGGAAGACTTTATGTAGTACCCATAGTGCGCTTGGATTTTCTCGGTGTTTTCCCACTTCCTTCAGTCCACCATTTTGATAATCATCACCACTGCTCCTTTTAGATTCGGACTATAACCGTGGAATATTAAACCAGAAAAATTCAAATAGCTGCCCGTGCTAATCGCGTAGTTTTACTCGCTGCATTAACTTATGCAGAATAATTCTGACGCGTGATTACTAAAGAGTTCGACCAACATGTTTCCTGCAGTAGTCAGGCCTTTTATATGACGCTAATCATACGTCAAAACCACCCTGTATAAAGCCCTATCTCAGATTCCTCATTCCACCTGGATTGTGGAACAAATCTGTCTGTGTTCCACAACAAATCTAGAATGTGGAACAAATCTGTCTGTGCAAAAGCAACCTAGTAAAAGTTGGTGATAGTTTTCATTTAACATACCCGTGTTTGGTCCAGAATTTCAGCCATAATGATTATGCCATCTAAAGAAAAGTTGCACTAAGACATTCAACTTACAAAAAACATGTACAAGGGGAACACAACTTACATAATACCTGCACGATAATACAACTTGACAAAATACTACGCTTGAAGAACTAAGTCTGTTTGGTTGAAAAGATCGGATTTGTGTAATGGTTTTGTATTTGTATTGTTATTCTTAATTTGCAACTTTGAGATATCTAGTTATAGATAAATGTATAATATATCTGTCATTTGCTGAGAAAATTTTACCATAAAAGTAGTTTTAGTTACCCCTAAAATGATTTTGTATTTGTACACGTATCCTTAAACTGCACCGTAGAGATCTAGTTATAAATAAATGTATAACGTTTAACTGCCGTTTTCTGAGAAACTATTACCATAGAAATGATATAATTTTCCTCTAAATGCACATTGAGTTGCACTTGAACCAGAAAACGATGGAATTTCTAAAGTAGAGATACGTTTTACATCAAGGATTGCAACTACGTTTGTAAAAAAAACATTTTTGAGCGTACTTAGAGTCTTTTTGTCCTAAAGATGAAATTTATGTAATGATTTTGTATTAGTATACGCCACCAGGCCCCCGAATTTGCCCGACCTACGGCCTCCATCTCTTAGGTATCAGCCTTTGAACGAAGAGTGAATTTTGTGCATTTGCTCTTTAATCACATTTCCTGAACTTGGCACAGCTGGGGACTTCGCCCTTTACATCCTCACGTTTACTCAGCCTACGGCCTCGCACCTCTTAAATCCACAATTCTATCAAATTTCAAGTTTTTTTCCTATTTCAACTATCTAAAAGATAAGATTTTTTATTCTAAGGAAACCCCCACTTAAATAACATAGGAATTTCTTCATCCCCCCATAAAAACTAAAATATTCATTTTTGGAAATTTTCCTGTACATTAGTCTCGAGAAGAAGGCTACACTCTTACGAAATTTCATCATTCTAGTCCTGCCGGAAGTCTTTAAACACTTTGGGGTGTAGAAGACGTTTCATATAAGTAACGTGGGAAAGATTTTTCAGTTTCCCATAAAACCACTCTATATTTGGATTTTTTATTTTAGCGAATTACTTAATTAACGCTAACGAAAACGTATAAGCATAACGAATTTTAAGTTTTAATTTCAATTCCATGTACCTAAAATATAAGATTATACAAAGGCCTGAAATTCGCTCCAACACCAAAACACATTCCCATCACGGAAACTGTAAGCGGAATAGAACAAGCAATAAAACATTTAGACCAAGAAGCAGCAGACCACATACGCACACAAGGCGTTACGGTCCTTATGGGGGCCAAGCAGCAGAAGCCGAAATATAACCTATCCAGAGAAGAAAGGAAAGCCCTCAATGACCTACGAGCAGATGACAGCATCATAATATTACCAACAGACAAGGGGAATACGACCGTCATTCTCAACAGGGAAGACTACCACTCCAAATTGACATGCCTACCGGAATATTCAGCATATAGAAGAATTGACAGAGATCCAACCAAGGTCATCGAAAAGAAAACCTCGAGATTAATACAAAGTTCCAGTCTGAATGAAGAAGAAAAGAAGAGGCTTAAACCTTCCGGTTCAATACCACCAAGGATTTATGGCCTTCCGAAGATACACAAGAACGAAGTTCCATTACGACCCATAGTTAACACCATAGGAGGCCCCACGTACAACCTGGCCAAGAAATTAACAGGACTGCTACAGCCACTAACAGGAGAGTGTACACACCATATCAAGAACTCCGGCGATTTCGTACAGCTACTACACAGCATCAAGACAAACGCAGATGACATACTCGTCAGCTTTGATGTGGTTCCTCTCTTTACGAGGATACCACTAGATGATTCTATTAAACTCTTGGAATCGCACTTCAGCAGGGATATAGTACATCTCTTCAGACACACCCTAACGTCTACCTACTTCAGTTACAAAGACAATTTCTTTGAACAAAGTGATGGTGTGGCAATGAGCTCTCCTCTCTCTCCAGTAATAGCAAATTTCTATATGGTGTATTTTGAAGACAAAGCGCTAGAAACAGCAACATACAAACCTACAGTATTCTACAGATATGTAGACGACACATTCGTCATATGGCCCCATGGCAGATAGAAACTCGACGAATTCCTGCAGCATCTGAATTCTATACACCGCAACATCCAGTTCACAATGGAAACAGAAACAGAAGGAAGACTCCCGTTCCTGGGTGTACTCGTATACAAGAAACCAGATGGAAGTCTACAATCTACAGGAAACCCACGCACACTGATCTCTACCTCGATGCGACCAGCTTTCATCATCCTGCACAGAAGATGGGGGTGTTAAATACTCTAATACACAGAGCATATCAAATAGCAGATCCAGATAATATAAGCACAGAACTGTCTCACCTGGAAACGGTATTCAAATTCAACGGATATTCGTCGAAACAGATCAAGACAGCCATGAGAAAATACAGTAGCAGAAGTTGCACCACAAAAGAGTACAACACGGCAGACAAGTAAAATATTGCAGTTATTACATATATGGGAAAAACCTCCAACAAACTAGCAAGACTATTGAATAAATTCAACATCAAGACTGTACACTGCCCTCCACCGAAGATCAGGAGTTTACTACCAACTGCAAAAGACTCACTGGGGTTAAAGACACCAGGCATCTATAGGATCACCTGTGAATATAACGCCACTTACATAGGTGAAACGGGAAGGAACATTGAAGACAGAATGAAAGAACACCAGCGACACACCAGACATAAGCAACCTCAAAAATCTGCAATAGCCGAACACTGCATACAATACAATCATACGGCCATATGGGACCAAATTGAAGTACTAAAGAAAAGCAAACAGTTCTGTGACAGGAAAATACATGAATCTCTATTCATCCGTACATACAAGCCATCCATCAACAGAGACGAAGGTTACAATCTACCTGACATCTGGATCCAGCTTCTCAGTACAAAAAGAACCATCAGTCAATCAGAGAGCACTTTCCACCAGCAAAATCAGAGCAAGCCATTGGCCAACAAAAACAACCAATAGAAACACAGCGATTCTTAAAGACAACAATATAAATTGTACGACCAGCGCGCTCCAACACATAGCTCTGAAGATGTTGCCGCTGTATGGTAACGAAAGCTTAGCACAGCAACACTCATTCTGGCAGCAATCCCGAGAACATTGAATTAACAATCTCTCTCTTTTTCTTGTTGCTACCTGGTAGTGTCACATTCAGCCCTCCGTAACAGCCGGACATAAGTTTTGCTACATTATCTTCTTCTGTCTATTAAAAGGTGGTCACTTTGATTATGTGTTCTTTCGTCTAGTGAGGTCCAAGTTTATTTATGAACGTTGCGATTTAGGAATTGCAAAGTTCACAAATCTACCACCGTTGTTATTACTTTCCTTTTGCAGACTTTCCTTTCTTGTTACAGTTAATGATTTGCTGAAAAGGTTTAACGAAACTGGAAATGTTGGATATAAGTCGAGGAGTGGTCGAATACAAATTCTCACACAACACGTTGTTGTGGATTTTCGTAAAATATGCAGAACTCCCCTAGGAAGTCTCTGAAAGAACTTGCAAAATATATAGGGAAATCTTTGAAAACTTGTCATTGATCTGCAGCACGTCTGTCTTTAAAAAAGCTGCAAGTTCAAATTGTACGGGATGCGAGTGATTCAATAGTCATACCTGTTAGTTCCAGAAACATAGTAAATTGCCAGTGACTCAATAAATTTCCCCGCCGAACAGTGCGGTCACCAAAATAAACAAGATACTTTCCAGTGATAATAACTGATTCCATTTATGTAGATACCTGAATATTCAGAATACTCATATATGGGATAGGCAAGTCCTTATGCAGTAGACGAGTTTCCACTTCATTCTGAGACCGTACGAGTATGGTGCGCCATTCCAAGGAAAAAAATAGTCTACAAATTTTTTAACGCGATTTTTGTTTCAGAAGTGTAAGCTTCACTTGAATAAAGTGAACATTTCTTTTGGTTCCAACAGGATCTAACAGCTAGTCATACATCATGTAAGTCAACAAAGATAATGAAACTTTGGGAATCCATTGATATCGAAATGCTTATAAATAGTTTACTCACCAGATTTAAGTTTATCAGTTTTTCTTTTATTTTTATATTTGTTTTTCTTTTTTGTGGAACATAATGTACCTAAGCAATCCAAGGACAATCATTGACCATTAGAAGAATATAAACAGAGCAGGTAGCGACATCCTGCTCATAACATTGGACAAAGTGGCCTCCAATATGTGTCGCTTGTTAACTTGTGTCTAGGAATTGATTATAAATATGTCTTAAGCTTCTCTAAATGAAAAACTTCCTTAGTTCAACCTTAAGTAGGAACGTTCTGTAGTCACATGCTAAATTTCGATACTACGATAATTGAAGTGATAATAATTTATAATATTTAAATTGAAACTTTAGAAACACACTGTCTTATTGTTTTTAGAAGTTGGCACTGAACAATAAAGTAATTTGAATTACTATAAATGAAATTAATGCTCTTGGTTAATTACACGTTACTGTTCCTGAGTTATTTCTTATAATATTCAATTGCTAAAGAGAAATAGGTCCCACTTTGATGCATAATTTAATTATTTATACAAATGTCACAAATGTCCAATTTACAGATTTCTACTTATACGTGTTAAAGTAATGGATTAACGATTTGATTTGGACAGGGGTAAAAGTGGATCTGAAAAGGTAGGGGAGGTAGGTAGCGACATGACGTTACACAGTCCTTATGCTATCTTTGCCCATTGTATTGTTTTAGAAACTGGGGGAGGCATACATATTCTTTGGAAGTGGGGAGACAGCGTTCCCTCGCGTTCCCCAGCACTTTTGCCCCTGCTTTTCTATTGATATCTTTCTATTGTTTTCTGTTTGTTTTCACCATTAGATATATTTACGTCCTATATCTGTATATCTGTATCTAATAAGTAAATTTCAATTTTAGTTATGTATCTCTTTGGATTATTATTATTATTATTATTATTATTATTATTATTATTATTATTATTATTATTATTATTATTATTGACATGGTTTTAATGTGCTATGTTTTAACATTACTGATAAAAAACATGATTTCAATTCTTTTCATGAATATTTCTACGTATATTTTGTTTTCATTTCGGCTGTAAAATTGGAATTATTAGATTATCGCTAATTAATACAAAATGCGTAGAAAAACTTTAATGACACAACTGTATATTAGCATATTTCTTATTCGCTTGAACAACAATCCTTACTGTAAAACAAATCTTACTGTAAATATCCCAACTGTGAGTTAGGCTAATTCCTACCGGCAAAAATTATCAGTAGAACTAGTAGTTGTACTCTTGCCTGCTCGCATGCATGATGCCCATAGATGATTTACCATTATGTTTTGATACTCAACTATTGTAATTATCAACTATTGTAAAGTTGTGTATTACAATATCGTATATCACACCCGAATATATAGGGTTAAACCAAAAATCTAAAACGTTTGCAAAAGTTTAAAAAGCATACCTAGTATGGTGTGGGGCCTTCTTTTGCGTACAAAACAGCTTGCATTCGATTTGGAATTGACGTATACAGCTCCTGAATCGTGGTGTGTGGAATTTTGTACCATTGTTCTTCCAAAATATGCTCTAGTTTTTTAAAGGATGCTGGAGGAGGCGGTAACGCGATCGAACACGTCTTTCTAACTCAGACCACAATGGCTCAATGATGCTCAGATCTGGTGGTTTTAGGACCCAGGGAAGGTGTGATAGCTCCTGGTCATGCTCCTAAAACCATGATTTCACCGTTTTTGCAGCGTGACAAGGTGCCAAATCATCTTGGTAAATGTCATCACCAGCAGGGAACCATAGTTGGGCCATGAGGAGAACCTGGTCCCCCAAAATGGCCTCACACTCCTTAGCATTCATCATTCCATGCAGGGCTATGACGGGACCTTCAGAAAACTACAATATCACTGCCCACACTGTAACAGAACCACCCCATGCTTTACAGTTGGGAACAGAGAGTCTGTATCATAGGCCTGTGACAGTTCTCTCCATACGTCAATACGACCGTTTTTTGGAAAAAGGTGAAGGTCGATTCACCGGACAACATCACGTGTTTCCACTTCTCATGAGTCCACGCCTTGTCCTTGCACCACTGGATACGACTCTTCGCACTTACTGCTATGACCAGGGGTTTGGCGATAGCTTCCCTGCCATGAATTTTCTTTTCATAAAGTTCCCGTCGCACTGTTCTCGATTAAACAGGGTTCTGTAGGTCAGAATTGAGTTCAGACGTAATTTTCAATGCAGTGGTCTTCTTTTCAGCTGCTACAATCCGTTTTAATGCCCTCCGGTAACTATCTGACATAATTGTCTTTCGAATACTGTCGAGCTTTGCAGACGTCGTTTGCCAATGAATTGTGTATGCTCTCGTGACATTGGACACAGTGCCTTTCGATACCCCCATAATGTTCGTTACTGTTGCCACTGAAGCTCCAACCAGATGGGCACCAACGATGATAATTTTTCAATATACTGGATCTTCCAGTAGGCATGTCAACTTGGAGTGGTAGTCTTTCCTGTTGAAAATGACGGTCAAATTCCCCTTGTATGCTGGTAATATTATGATGCTGTCATCTGCTCGTAGGTCATTGAGGGCTTTCCTTTCTTCTCTGGATAGGTTGTATTTCGGCTTCTGCTGCTTGGCCCTCATAAGGACCGTAACGCCTTGTATGCGTATGTGGTCTGCTGCTTCTTGGTCTAAGTGTTTTATTGCTTGTTCTATTCCGCTTACAGTTTCCGTGATGGGAATGTGTTTTGGTGTTGGAGCGAATTTCAGGCCTTTGCATAGAAGACTTGTAGCTGCTTCAGTTAATCATTTGCTGGAGAGACTCACCACTGCTTTTTCTCTGCTCGGATGAAATGATTCAGGTTTTTGTCTTGGATTAAACGATTAAGAACCATCATCCAATCAGAGAGCAGTTTCCACCAGCAAAATCAGAGCAAGCCATTGGCCAACAAAAACAACAAATAGAAACATAGCGATTCTTAAAGACAACAATATAAATTGTACGACCAGCACACTCCAACACATAGCTCTGAAGATGTTGCCGCTGTATGGTAACGCAAGCTTAGCACAGCAACACTCATTCTGGCAGCAATCCCGAGAACATTGGATTAATAGTAGACGCCAGCAAAGCTTCAAGATCATAGATATATTGTTGTTGAATAAAGGAAATATTCAATATCTGAAAACGGAGAGATTTAATTTAAAGAAAATAGAAGAAAACCAGGTAAGAGAGGAATATCAGATTAAAGTTTCGAAAAGATTCTCGGCTTTAGTATATTCGGAGTACCCTAGTGTTGAGGATACTTGGATTTAAATTAGAGATAGCATTAACATTTCAGCGAAAGAATAATTTGGACACGCGGGAATACGTGGGAATAAAGCAGGGTTCGACCAGGAATGCATTAAACTAGGAGAGGAGAGAAAGCAGACAAAATTACGTTGGCTACAAAATTTAAATGAAATAACTACACAAAATTTCGTAGATATAAGGTGGGAAAGCTCCAAAATTTTAGAGCAAAGAAACACGATTTTTTTTTTGGAAGCTAAAATTGAAGAACATCAAAATAATAGTAAAAATAAAAACATACTGGACTTGTATAAGGGGAACAACAAATTAAAGAAAGGCTGTTAACCTCGTACTTATATATTAATGAAAGCTGACAGTACAGTTCTCACTGATACAGATAGCATCTTAAATAGATTGAAAGATTTCTTTGACTATTTACTTAACACGGAGCGAGAAACTAATGTACGTGGAGAAGAGGAGATATATACCGCCGAAACGTAGATTTCATAACCCAACCGAATAGAAGTAAAAAATGCTGTAAAAAATTAAAGAAACACAAATCTCCGGGTTAGACGAAATTTAGGCTGAGTAAATTTTAGCTGGAAGCGAAAAATTGTAGAAAAAGATTCTCAAACTTATTCTCATTATCTGGAACAAGGAAGAATTCCTACAAAAATGGAGGAATCAATCATTTTCCCTATTTACAAGAAAGACAACAAAACTGAATGTAGTAATTCCGCATTTTCCTTCTGTCAACAACCTATAAAACACTTTCAAACATTCTATTAGCAAGATTGACTCCATACGCAGATAAAAATATTGGAGGTTATCAGTCCGGATTTACACGAAACCGAACAACCATCTACCAAATATTTACCATTCGCCAAATACTCGAAAAGACGTGCAAATGTAATACTCCAGTATATCAACTATTTATTGATTTTAGAAATTCATACCACTCGGTTAGGAGAGAAACATTACAACAATCTTACAGAATTTGGAATACCGAAAAAGCTAATTCGAATAAGGTATGTTTAAATACATCCCAAAGTAATGTTCGGATAAAAAAAATTCTGTCCATGGTCTTTCACGTCGAGAATGGCCTGAAACAAAGAGATAACTTGTCGCCATAGTAGTGAATAATATACTTCGGCTAATTTGATCTTCAGTGACTGGGAAAGTTCCCATTGCCTAAACCGGCCTAAACTAGTATGTTACTAGGTGATAGGTCGCATGCATACTCTTGGACGGTTGTATGGGTATATAGAAACAAGATGAAAAGTGATGTTTTCCTCTTCTTCTTCTTCTTCTGTATATGAACGTAGACATGTATTCGGTAGTTATTTTGGACCCCCTAGCCCCCTACAGCGATGGGCGTAAATGTCCATGGCAGCAGACTGTATGAAATTTCTCCTTTTATCGAATTGATCTTATTTGCTAAAATTAGATTCGTGTATAAACAAGATGAAACATGTAATTTTGGACTCCGCCTCATTGTAGACTATGAGATGAGACTGAGAAGCTTCCCATGTAAAATGGGTTCCACTCAAAAGTTATTGAAGAACTGATGTTGATGATGCTTAGATTCATCGATGTTGATCTTAGAAGCTAAGGGGAATATAGCATTTCGTTCAAAGTCGCTTTTATAGGGAGCCTTGAATCAGGTGATGTCATGTTTATTGAAGATATAGAATGAGAAAACGTATATATCCAAGTCGATCGTATATATCAAGAATATTCAATTTGAATATTTGAAGACGCAATTGGAACTTTTTTTTGTTACGGTTACTAAACGGTGCTTTTTTTTGTTAGTCACTTTATGATGTAAATTCTCGATTTTGAACAGGTAGATATGAAATGGATGAGAAATTACCAATGTGAGGGAATGACTTAAGAACTTTTATGCATTTTTTTTGTGTGTGTGATTGAATGCATCCAGAATCGAACCAGGACCAGTGTTATTTATGTCGAAGGAAAGAACTGAACCAAAATTTCTATGATGAGAGCCGCTAAGATCTATCGATTAATATGAATATTTGCCTTCGATTGACGTATTCAACAATTCGAATCTGGGTAAGTCGCTTTTCACTTTCGTTAGTGAAGTTATTTATTTATTTATTTATTTTTTACAAGGAGAGAAACTTGTACATTTGGTTTCGTTTGTCTCGGACTATTTGAACTCTGAATTGGAAAATACATTTATAAAATCTCTTGGAGGAACACAAACTTACTTAACTAAGGATCAATCTAAAGACTCACAGAACAAAGTTAACCTAACTTAATGTGTGGATTCCAATTCAAAAAAGTGAGAGACCCGGGTTGGATTCCTGGCGGGAGCTCATGAGGATTGGATTTCACGTTAATCAGTAGGTCCAAGTTTCATATAGCCTCGCTTATGAAAGAGATTCTAAACTAAAATGAACTCATTTCAATCTCCATGGAATGTGTTCTGAACCTGAACACACCTCACGACAATCGAACCGAAGAAAATCCATTCAGGATTATAGCTTTCATAAAGTAATGAAGTAAAATAATAATATGTAAGAAAATTTGTACGTGAGGAAGAGAGCGAGAGAGAGGAATTTACAGTTTAAGCTGGAACTCGAAGTCGAATCAGAATCGAATCTGGGGTGGAACTAGAACGCGATGTCTAGATAATTCAATCAGCAGCTGGCACGGCCGTTTCTACAATTACAGTCCGACACACCAGGAATTCCAATCATAATTCTCCCACTAAAGGCACATATGCGTACTCTCTCAGCGAGAATCGAACCCATTGGGGAGCTTGAACTCAAATCATAATGCTCCCTCACCGAGAATCAAATCATTACTCCATGTAAGTAATAAAGGTGGATGTATTAAGCTGAATAGTACTGAATTTAATTTATCGGATTTTAATGTTACCTTTCGGCTTCGTGGACAAAATATATGATTGAAATGAAGAAAATTCTTCAGGATTATAGCTTTGCAACTGAAGTAAAATAATAATACGTAAGAAACACTTTCCGAGTGAGTAATAGTTGTCTCCTTAGATTGAACATTAGTGTTAAAGAAAAAAACAGTTATATTGTTGTAGCATATTTCCTTGCCTACAGAACAATTGTACGTAAATATCGCAACTCCATGCAATTCAATTATACATTAGAAAACTCCAGTTTATTTCTTCAAATACTACACTAATATATGACTCGTATAGCTTAGGTGTTAAACAAAACGCTAAAACTATATTTACTTAGCACGGAAAATCAAATTTGTCTTTTTCTTCCTTCTTTATTATTTTCTAAAAAGAAATTCATACAGTTAATACTATAAGCTATCATTTTTCACAAATGGTATTCCTGTAATAAGAAATAATTTTCTCTTCTTTTAAGCAAAAAACTGATCTACTGAATATTGCAACTGTATGGAATAGACTTATATCTTGTAACACCCGAGCTCAATTCCCGGTGGTAACTTATATCATTTCAATTCCTCGTATGAGACTTGTAAATATAGGTTTACGTATCATACAGCCTTGCTGTTGAATGTTATTAATATCTTTAACGTAACGCAGTAACTTATTTGTGCAGTTTGAATCCCTTATGTTTGTATCTTCCAACATTTTTTTTTTACGAATAATGTATTCTAGCGGGCAAACACCGCATCTGAGGGTTTCCCTTCGTTATTCTTAACCTAACTTAACTTAGTGACCCCAATCGAAACTCTACATTATGGTCTCCTTAAGCTACATTACCTATTAGCTTTTCTGAATACAAAACAATTTATGTTAGCGAAATTTTTCAGCTGTGGAATTCGAAATACATAATATGTACAAATTTCTGATTTCAATATCAATTTGGCTGTAAACATGTAATGTAGAAGAGAGATTTTCTCCGAAAATGATGGTACATACTCTTTAAAGGAGCATATGACTACATAGTTCCATTAGCAATACTTACATTCTGTAAACAAAGTAGCTGAAGTCCCTTTCTCCTGTAGTATAAGAATATGAACTTACTCGTTATGTAACGGAGACTCCATTTACAGTTATATTATAAAACAAACAGGAAAAACGTAATTCAAATGAGGAATCACAAAATTAAATGATAATAAGTATAATAATTTAAATAATCACTATCTATAGCAAATAGGTAGCACCTGAGAGATGACTAAGAAGAGAAACAAGAGAGAGAGAGAGAGAGAGAGAGAGAGAGAATATACTGTATGTACACATTCTTGATTCATTATCAATTCTTCTTTGAAAATTCTAGTCTAGAAGGATTAGGCTTGGCTATATTAAACGTGAGTGAATCTACAGCTTAACGTGAAATTTGAACTACATGATATATACAATTTTTGATTTCAATAAAAAAATTTCACTGAAATGTCTAGTCCACAGGAGCAGGCAAGGCTAAGTGAGACGCGAATGTACAACCTAACGTGAAATTCGAACTACAAGTTTTATCGTTAAGAGTCGAACTCAAGTTTCTCACAACATAGGCACATACGTATATTCACGAAAACAAGATTTAAAAAAAAAAACAAATGAAATTTACGAAAATAAGATTTTAAAAAAGCAAATTAAATAAATCAGAATATTCTTGAATGTATATGAAACACGGATTTACAACTTAACGTGGAATCCGTCAAGATTCTAACTCAACTATTCCACAACGTAGGCACATATGTCTACGAGAACAAGATTTAAAACAAAGAAGCAAGTAAAATAAACCAGCATATCCCCCAGACTACATGAGACATGGATCTACTGCTTAACCTTAAAACCATCAAGCGACGAACCCATATTTAATTAAACGATTTCGTTACGTAATGTCAAAGAACAAGAAATAAATCCCTCCATATAGTCTATAGCTTAACGTGAAATTCGAACTACCTGATATATCGTAAGAGTCGAACTCAAATTTCCCGACACATGGACTACAGCTTAACATCAAATTAATGAAGAGACAGACTAAAGTTTAATACAATGATTTTATTACGTAATTTCAAAGAACAATAAATAAATCACTACATATAATCTACAGCTTAACGTGAAATTCGAACTACATGATCTATCGTCAAGAGTCGAACTGAAGTTTCCCACAACATAAACACATATATCCACGAAAAGCAAAGAAAGTATATCAGAATGTCCTCGTGGCTATATGAGACACGGAACTACAGCTTAACGTGGAATCCGTCAAGAGTCGAGCTCAAGTATCCTACAAGAGAGCAAGAATAGTTTAACGTGAAATTCGAACCACATGATATGTATATTTTTTTTATTTCATTATCAATTTTTCTATGAAAAATCTATTCTAGAAGGATTAGGTTCGGCTATATAAGACGTGAATCTACAGCCTAACCTGAAACTCGAACTTTAGTATCTATCGTCAAAAATAGAACTCAAGTTTCCCAAAACATATTCACGTAAAACCACGAAAACAACCTTTTTATTAAAAAAAAACATATGAAATAATTAATTCCAATAGCAATACTTAAAAAAGAAATAACTTCTGTATCTACGTTGCGAAAATAAGATTTAAAAAGTACTGGAATAATAATCAAAAAATTACTATTAAACTATATGAATACTATACTTATAAAATGATTTCTTTCCGTAATGCCAAAGGATAAGAAATAAACCCCTACATATACTAGCATTAATAGTAAACTAAATAACTATCTATGAAATATATAATACAATACTAATCACTCTATAGAAGTAAATATTACATTAAAATTCATTCTATTCTACAATAATCAGAATATCTCCGAGGCTATACGAGACATGGATCTACAGATTAACCTGAAATCCGACAAGAGTCGAACTCAACTTTCCTACACAGAAATTACATGCACTAAATGATTAGCCACGAATATGTAGTGCTTTTATTACGTAGTGTCAAAGTACAAGAAATACATTTCTACATATAATAACAGAAATAGAAAACTAAATAATTAACCAGAATATCATAATACAATGCTAAACAATATATTCAAGTAAATATTACAGTAAATTGCATTATATTCTAAACTAATCAGAAGATCTCCAAGGATATATGAGACGGGAATCCGAACCTTATGATTTTCCTGTACACACGGAAAAGAAAGTATTCTACAGTTGACATTTTTTCATTAACACGGGAACAAATGATTTAATCTGGATCTTTCTTGTCGTTACTTTTGGAATAGTTATAATTTGATAACTTGACAAAATCGGTACTGTAATAGAATAATTTATTATTGAGTTATTACGAATAGAAATCTTGTCAACTGAATAATACTTTTTTCGTTACTGTACATGAGCTAAATGATTACCAAAGAAGATGTATTGCTTTCATTACGTAATGTCAAATAATAAGAAATTAATAGCCAGATATAGCCCTACTAATGGTAATAGTGAACTAAATAACTAGCTGTGAAATATATGATAATAATAAACATAATTAATACATAATACAATGCTAGGCAATATTTTCAATTATATATTTCATTAAACAAGATTTAAAAAAAATTCAAATAAATAATCACACACAATACTATTAAACTAAGAAATAGAAATAAAAATGGTTCCATTACGTATCCGTACATATACTAACAGTAATAGTAATCTAATTAACTAGCTATGAACATATATGATAATAAAACAGCAATACTAAGCCTTATATTCAAGTATGTTACATTAAAATAAAAATATCTCCCAGGTTATATGAAATATAGATCTACAGCTTAACGTGAAATCCAAGCTACATGAGCTTCTGTCAAGTGTAGAATTCAGGTTTCACACACAAAGAAGATATGTGCGCTGTATAACTAGTGCTGATAGTGTGTATGATTGTGCATCACCAAATGATATTGTTACGTTTTTTAAGCAAACCTGAGAAAGCGGATAGATCTAGCAAGGTAGTATTCTGTAATATAACACATGATGAATTTTTACATACCTCTGCACATGTTGACATCAGGTCCGCAATTTGAATTACTGGATTGTAGATGTACCTACACTTATATCCAGCTAGTCGATTCTACAACTCTATCTGATCACCAACACCGTCAAAAATTGCACAAATCTGAAATTTTTCAGATGTATATTTAATGCGAAAAAAGCTTGCATCACGTAATGGCCAACAAGTTTTGATAAGTGATGATACTACGGATAAAAATTATCTAAATCCTCCTAACTCTAGCAAATCCTTAAAATCGACGGAAACAGGAGTAACATAAATCAAAAACCATCGCTGATAACTGGCTTGCGTGTACAAACTTCTAATTGCATTATCATTTTTTCTGAATATGATGATACATACTCTTTAAAGGAATTTAAGACTCCTTAGATCCCTTGGTAATACTTAGATTCTGTAAACAAAGTAGCTTGAGTTCAATCTGCCTGCAGTATAGGAAAATGAACTGTATGGTTACGTAACAGTGACTCCATTTCAAATTCTCTTTTAAGACAAAGAAGAAAAGCATAGCTCAAATATGGAATTACAAAGTTAAATGATACATACAGCTCATAAGAGATGGTAAAAGAGGTCGTATTTAGTATTTCGGAGCAATTATTACTGGTAACGTTTAGTACTGATAATACTTTTTTCTTTGCATATTGTTTTTATTCTTGTCTTCATTTCGAAAGAGAAGAATATCCGAACAAATGCCACTTATTTGGAATGTAAACGTTATTTGAAATCAGTAAAGAATAAAAATTGAACATTCCGACGGAGCTACAAAAAGGAAATAAACATGGAAAAGGCGGGCTTCGAACCCATACACAAGGTTATCAAAAATACAATCAGTACCTTAAACCTCTTGACCACGTTAACACGTTGAGTACTAAAAGGCTTGTGTTTAGGTTAAGCTCTCAATACGTTTTGCAAAGAGGCCCAATTCTGACGTAGCACAGGTGCGAGAAGGTAAAAGGGTGTGAGGCAATTTTCTCTTTCTCTCTCTCTCTCTTTGTGTTTATCTATCTATCTATCTATCTATCTATCTATCTATCTATCTATCTATCTATCTATCTATCTATCTATCTATCTATCTATCTATCTATCTATCTATCTGTCTGTCTGTCTGTCTGTCTGTCTGTCTGTCTGCCTATCTACTATACTTCTGTGTACCTATCTATCTATATTATTTCATAAGATTTGACCAGTAGACTGAAACTTCCAAAAATTTGAATTTGAAAGCCATTAAAGAAATTACGTAAAGGAGAGTAAGTGGAGAGAGGAATACCAGATTGAAATGTTTAATAGATTCTCGCAGAGTGTAATAGCGTTGAGAATATTTGAGTTGAAATTAGGAATAGCATTAAAATTTCATAAAAAAATAATTTTTGGGACACTTGGAAATACTTAGGAAGAAACACTGGTTTAATCAACAGTATATTCAACTAGCCGACAAGGAATACAGGCAAAACGGTGATAGACACACTATGTAACTACAAAAAATGTCGTATGAGATTTGACGGTCAATTTTGAATAACTTATAGAACTACAAAACGTGTTTTCTGAAAGTTAAAGATAATGACATTTCAGACAATAGTAAAAGAAAAAAACAACATTTTCGACATGCATAAGGGTATCAATAAATTTTAGAAAGGCTATCAACATTGCAAATGCATACCACAGAAAGCCGATAGAACCTTTCTCACTAATACGCATAGCATAATGAATAAATAAAAATATATTTTTACGAGTTACTTCATCGCAGATCCTGAAAGTGGAATGTACCCAACAAAACCGCATATTACAGCGGCTAATCAAACTGACGTAAAGGTTCCTATGAATAAATATAAATCTATTGATGTAGAAGAAAGTCCGGCTGAGTTAATTTTAGTTGGAGTGGAAAAATAAGTAACAAGATACAAAAACTCACTCATCTTACCTGTAACAAGGAGGAACTGTCATGCGAGTTGAAAGCATCAATCATTCCAATTCAGAACAAGAAGAAGAAAAGTGAAAATTCTAATAATTATCGAGTCATTTTTCTTAAAGTGCTCTAAAACATATTATTAACAAGATTGATAACACTTATAATTATTCGGAATTATCAGTGCAGATACATGCGAAATCAATTTACTTCTGAGCAGATAGTTGTCACATTACTCGTCGAATCAATATCTCCACACCTGACCATTTTGGAGTTAAAGGTGTTCTCGAGGCCAAGAGACTATTATGGATGTAAATAAACTTCACTTGCAGAATTATAGTCATTCCAGATGTAGGTCAGAGCAACACCAAGATTCACCTTTGACATTTTGCTCAAACATTTGTATAATCACCACTTGCAGTTAAAGTTGTTCATGCATTAAAGTCATCTTCATTCTAGTACAGTTTTGCCAATTTGTAACCACTCTCACCATTTTGTAACACAAATCATTTTTATATATATGAGTATAAATGCGTTACACCCACGTCCTATCTCCATAAAGACAACACAAATAGCGCACTTGGAAAGAAGGGAGAACTTTCTTATACTATTAAACGAAAAATAATTAATGGTACGCTGGTTATGACCAAGCCAATTGAACTAAAGTGGGAACTTATTAAATACGATATCTTGAAATATAGCAAAATATAGGTGGTCAAAGGCTAGAATACTTCAATAGTAAATTTCAGTAGGATATTAACAACTCTATAAAAATCTTTGTCTTGTCTTCTGCACCTTCAATGGTGTTTTAAAAAAGTTTGTGCACCATCATCTATGGTTTTATGTGCAACAACTCTAAGATTTTTGAATTACTTGTGTAGAAAATAGTTCTTTGTATAAAATTGTATGTATACTAAAAAAAAAAATTTACAAATGGCTAACGCCGCCATTTTCAATGGTTGACCGACATCAAAGTCGAAGTTCCTGTCATATATAGTAAATGATAAAAGTTATAAGAAAATTAGATTCAAAGAAATATTATCATGCTAGTAGAGAAGTAGAAATTCAAAATCAGGAAACGCATAAAATTGTCGTAGTAGGTAAGTATTATGGTCTAGATTGAGAAGGAGGTCCAACGGGACGAAGAGGGCCAGCTAAACACTTTGTTAGGTTGTGATATCTTCGTAAAAAGTGAAAATACATCAATTTTTGATCAGTAGAATGATTGTGTATGAGTGTAAGTGTGTTTGTAATTAACTGTGAATGTGCGAATTATATGTAGGATGAACACTTTCCACTTTAACCACTTCCTCTTCTTAACAACACTTCGGGAGATGTTATCCCTGCCAAGGTCACCGCTGGACTCCTAAAAATCTTTTACTTGAAATTGTATAATTGATATCAATAAGTATAGTGTTACAACAATTAAACAAAATTTATTTAAATCGAAGCTTATGAATCTCACATTCAAACCGACTATGAAAGTGATAAATCAATGTCTCACATCGATAACAAATGGCAAATACCAAAAAATTAAGTTCTATGGCATACCAGCTTCAAACGAAAATAGTTAACACTGTACAAATGACTTACTCACAGTTTAATAATCTATTCGCAATCCGGACTATTAACAATACTTTTAAATACCATAAATATCAATCATATTACTAGTCACTAATTCCAATCTCAAGAAAAAAAATAGGTTGAGTTACTCTTGAAATTTGTATTTTTTTACCTTCCACTCAGATTACAACTTGTGATCTGTCAATCCTACAGAGAACGAGAGTGGAACAAGAATCAAATACGAAAAACTACGACCAGATGTCACTGAGAGCCGTAAATATATTTTTAAAGCCAACTAAAATCCGAATTAGTGTATTATTAGTAGTAGTAGTATTATTATTATTACAATCAATCGGGAATTTATTTTTAATTGCAAATAACAATAAAAAGTCTAATTATTAATATTTTATGCAAATTCTTAAGAACGACGTAGATGAAAACGTTATCTTGCTCATTCCTACCTTAACTGAACTTCAATTTTCGTCACATTTCCTTTTCTACCTTCCAGTGTTGGGCAAAATCAATTGAAATCAATTGCAATTGATCAATCAATTGAAAGTAATTGCTCTGAAGATCAATTGCAATTAATTTCAATTGCAATTGATTTCAATTTGTAATTGACAATTTATTTCCATTGCAATTGAATTCAATCATAAAATGTGCAATTATATTTTCCTCAATTGTTAATTGTTAATTGGTCACCAGGCAATTGAAACTTTTAATTGTAATTGTCAATTCCAAAGAGTGCAATTGAAACATTCAATTGTTAATTGCAATTGACAATTGAAACTTGTATTTTTAATTGTAATTGTTAATTGCAATTGAAATCAGCAATTAAAACGGAAGATAAGAAGATGTGTGTATATTGTAATGTCCACTTGTTACTGTTTTACATATTTCAAATAAGGTACTTATAAGAAATGCTGGATACCTACCATTCCTTTCCCCCCCTGGGAAGAAAGCCGTGAAATTAAGTATTTTAAAAATATATTATGTTTATGGTTCTATCCCCTTCGAAAGAACTCTATATGCCCGTCATGCATACAATAGGAATGAGCACGAGCGAGTTCGAGCGAGTTTTCTTTAAAACTCGACTCGACTCGAAGCAGACATCTTTGAGTTCGACTCGAGATCTCGGCTCGAAAAAGTTCCCCCAACTCGACTCGAATTCGGATCGAGTTTCCAGTCGAGTCGAGCCAATTCGAGCTAAATCCTTTGTGTAGTTCCAAGTACTAGTATCTTCAAGTATCCTACATAGACAATACAGCTATCAATGATACTACTACTACTACTATAACTAATTATTATTATAACACCGTGTACAGGTATAAACACGGAATATGGGCGGTTTGTATCGGAATACTAAAAATTAGTTAACTGTCGATCTCGGTAGTCAAGAAATCTTCAGGAGACAAGGACATCGATCACGAGGTTCTTGGTTTGAGACAGGAGGAGCAAATATTCGGGCTCCAGCCAAAAATTGTTAGAAGTTATGGGACTCCAGCCAAACATGTTTAAAACTGCTCGACCCGGGTTTAGGGTTGTCAACGACTCAAGCGGCTCGCTCACAGCTCATTCACTTATCGAGCCGAACCGAGAAGTGAGCCGAGGCAACAGCTCATCCAACCGAGCCAGCTCGATCCGAAGGCTCACAAGAGCCGAACCGAACCGAGATGATTGCTTACCCCAAACGAGCCGGTTCGAGCCATTGGCTTAGCTAAGCTAACTCGAACCCAGCCTATGGACTCGTTTCAACGTAGCTGGTTCGAGCCATTGGCTCCAATCGACCCGAGTCGATAACTCGTCTTTACCGAGCCGGTTCAAGCCATTGCCTCAATTGAGCCCAGTCGATGGGTAATCCGAACCAAGCCAGCTCAAGCTGTACGCTCAGTTGAACCGAGCCGGGCCGGTTGACATCATCATTATTACGCTTGGGCTTCTACTTTGGCTAAAAAATTGGACCGTGCAGTTCTCAGCCTTGATGGTAAGAACTACAAAAAATGATATGAAATCTTTAGTTTTACGTCCGACGCTTATGCCGGTTAGGCTAAAGGAGACGGTGATGATGAGAAATGAATGAAATGAAGAAAGTGGGAGGAAATGGGAGAACCCCGAGAAAATCCACGAGTACGGTGTTTGTCCACCACAAAGTCCAAACTGCTCGAGCTGGGATCGAACCAGGGACCTCAAGCACCGGAGGTGAACGCCCTACCACTGACCCACCGCGCCCCCTGGTAAGAAATACAGTATATACTTATATTGGTGCTCACGGCGTCAGTAACTTGTTCTACCACCAACGAATTTCTAGGTACATTTTTTTCATCTTTTGTGCGTGTTTTGTGTCGCTTTGTGCGCCCATTCCGACATTTTGTGCATCACCGGAAGTGTGTCAAAATGGGCCTACAAATATGGCGGAACAAATTATTGCTCTTCCGCCACCAGTGAATTTCGAGTTCGTTTCCTTCACATCGTTTTGTGTCGTTTTGTGCGTCTACTTCCGTTTTGTGCGTCATGGGAAGTGGGTTAAAATAAGTCCCCAAGGTGGGACGAAAATGACCAAGAGTTCCGCCACTATTAAATCTCGAGGTCGTTAATTTCACATCGCCTACTCTTTTGAGCGTCTATTTCGATGTTTTGTGCGTCCCTGGAAGAGGGTCAAAATGGGCCTCAAAGGTGGGACGAAATTGACTCACTGCTCCGCCACTACCGAATTTTGAGGTTCTTCCTTTCGCATCGACTAGAGAATGTTTCGTGCCGTTTCGTGCCCTTATTTCCACGTTTTGCGCGTCACCAGAAGTGTGTCAAAATGGGCCTCCAAAGTGTGACGAAAATGACTCACTCCTCCGCCACTACCGAATTTCGAGGTCCTTCCTTTCGCATTGACTAATGCCTGTTTTGTTACGTTTTGTGCCTCTATTTCCTAGTTTTGATCGTCCCCAGAAGTGTGTCAAGATGAGCCTCCAAGGTGTGAAGAAAATGACCCACTGTTCCGACACTATCGAATTTCTAGATCGTTACTTTCGTATCGTTTAGTGCCCTTTTTAAGTTTTCTGCGCCTATTTCTCGTCTTGTGCATCACCCGAGGTGAGTTAAACGGGGCTTTAAAGTGGGAGTTAAACGGCACACTGTTCCTCCACTATCGAATTTTTGGGTTGGTTCTTTCGCATCGTTTAGTGTGTATTTTGTACCGTTCTGTTCGCCTACTTCCACGTTTTGAGAATCACCAGAAATGCGTCAAAATTGTCTGTCAATGTGTGAGGAAATGGAGCCATTGTTCCGCCACTATCCAGTTTGGAGGTCATTTTTTTCGCATCGTATAGTGCCTGCTTTGTACTGTTTTGTGCTCCTATTTCCACTTTAGTGCGACAACAAAATTGGGTCAAAAGGGCCTACAAGTATAGCGGAATAACATAATACTGTTCCGTCACCATCGAATGTCGACGTAGTTTTCTTCACATTTTTTATGCATGATTTGTTTTGCTTTGTGCATCAGTGGGAGAGGGTCAAAATGGACCATGAAAGTGGAATGGATATGTCTTTTTCTGCCATATTGGTAGGTCGTCTTTGACCCACTTTCCTTGGCCTGCAAAACGTGAAAATATGCGCAGAAACGGTAAAAACATGCACTAAACAATGCGAAAAAGCGACTTTGAAATTCGATACTGGTGGGAAAGTGGATCATTTTTCTTCCCACTTTGAATGCCCATTTTCACCCACTACCATTGATTCACAAAACGTGGAAATAGGCTTACAAAACGGTAGAAAACACGCACAAGATGATGTGAAGGAAACGACCTCGAAATCGTTCCTGACGGAACAGCATTAACTTGTTCCCCCCTATTTGTAGGATAACATTGACCCATTTCCGGTGACGCAGAAAACGAGGAAATAGACGCACAAAACGACACAAAAAATTTGCATGTAATTAAGCTAAATTTCCATTTAAGTTTGTAAGCTTAATTATATGGAAAATTTTATACATTTTTCCTTTACGTTGGTCTATTTTACGTTGATTTCGGACTTTTAAATTTTATGCAGTTTTCCACTGAAAAGTATCTATAATTCAACAAGGAAATAATTATTAATTATAATTATTATCTATATAATTGAATTCATTGTAATATGTTCCATAACAAACACTTTACCATTTCGTACTAGCTGTTATGCCCGTTCTTCGCATGGATAAAATAAAATATCAATGTAAACGAACTGAACAACGGAAGAACAATTAAAAAACATTTCTAAAATTGGATATATTTTGTGTGAATATATATCCAACAACGTACATGTGTTTTCATTGGGAAGGCCGTTGGGGGCTGAATTTGAACGTATACACTATCGGGGGTGTCACTATACGTCTGAGCAACCCCAATAAATATGGATTCGACACAAAATCTACTATTTTACATGTCCCGGTGAACTACCCCTCAGACCCCCTTGGTTCGTATTGTGAAAAAATATCCTCTGGCCCCCACCAACCCCCAACCAATACCGCGAAAACTATGAATGTGACACTAACATCTGTCATTTTCTACTACTTTTTACATATGCCGGAAAAAGTCCCTATAATCCTCTGGTTCCAATTTTGAAAAAAACAATGCCTCTGGCCCACAGCCGATGGGGGCTGCATTTGGAAGTCAACGCCTGTGGAAGTATAACCATTCATCTCAGCGACAGCGAAAACTATGGATTTGACACTAATATCGGTCACTTTCCATTATTTTTACATGTCTCGCAATTCCCCACCCCCGGTGACTCCCGGCCCACATACAATGGTGGCTAAATTTGAAAATCATCGCTAATGAAAGTATCACTATTGATTTCAGCCACCGCGAAAACTACGGATTTGACACAGGTCATTGTGGATTATTTTTACATGTCTCGTGATCCCCTTTATAATGCCCCCTTTCTTAGCTAATGGGGGCTAAATATGAAAGTAAATGCGGGCTTGAGTTTCCCCATTGAGCTCAGCTATCCCGAAAACTATGGATTTGACATTAATATCGGTCATTTTCGATTATTTTTACATGTCTCGGAATTCCCCCCTCTGGTGACCCAAGGCCCGCATACAACGGTGGATGAATTTGAAAGTAATCGCTAATTGTAGTGTCGCCATTGATATCAGCAACCGCGAAAACCATGGATTTGACACTAATATCGGTCATTTTGGATTTATTTTACGTTTCGGTATCCTCCTTCCCGTTGACCCACGGCCCGCAGCCGAATACGGTGAATTTGGAAGTTAATGCGATCGGAGTTTCACCATTGATCTCAGCGACTGCGAAATCTATGAAATCGACACTGATATCGGTCATTTTCTACTTCTTTTACATGTCCCGGTAAACGCTCCCTTGAGACCCCCTGGTTCGAATTTTGTTGAAAACGCTTTGCCTTGGTGTGGGACCTGGACCAAGGTATCTTTGATCAAAATTTGGTAACTCTCGGTCGACTTTTCTGGTCCCTAGGCCGGTCAAGGTAAACGTCCCCTGGAGACCCCCTAGTAAGGAATTAAAAAAAACTCTTCGTCTTGGTCTGGGGCCTAGATCAAGCTACCCGTGACCAAATTTTGAAAAGTTTCGGTCCGATCGTCTCGTCCACAGGCCGCACAAAGATAGACAGACAGACACACGAACAAACTCTATTTTATTTATATTAGAAAGGTCAGATCCGCCGTTATTGTATTAGTGCGGTGCTTGAGCGATTGATCGTAGAAATTCAAACTCCGATGAGTGATAATTTTATAGGCTTGTTTTATTACAAGTTTAAACTCTTTAGTCAGTAGAGAAGAGGGTGTGAATCATGGGTCAGAGTTGATGACAATGGGTTTTTGTGGGTGTGTGGGTCACAGTGGGTAAGAGTAGTTTATGATGGGTGGGGGTTAGAGTGGGTCACGATGGGTCGTGGGTCACGACGGGTGGTGAGTCAATTGGTCGTGGCTAAAGTTTCCATTGCCCCACGCCCTCTCTGAACTAAAGTGTTGAAAATTAATCAGTGAAAATCAATTGCAATTGATCAATCAATTGAAAGTAATTGCTGTGGAAATCAATTGCAATTGAATCAATTGAAAATTAATTTCAATTGCAATTGAATTACAGAATTCAGTTGCAAATACTTTCCACTGCAATTACTTTCAATCAGTTGATCAATTGCAATTGATTCTTCTTTTTCAATGGCCAACTGCAATTAACAATTAACCATTACTTATTTCAATTGTTAATTGCAATTAACAGTTAAATTTACAGATTAATTGTTAATTGTTAATTCAATTGAAATTTGCTCAACACTGCTTCCAAATCATCTACTTTGTTTTCTTACATTCTGTAGTTCTTCTTTTTGAATTATACAACCCAAAGCATAATCATTATGGTTTAAGCTGGGAGGTTGTATGTTTTGATACGTATTATATCCCTAAGTAATTTTGAAATTCTAAAGGTCTTTATGATCTGATATTCTTCTCTTACACAATATTTGTTTCCATGAATGTTTCAGACGAGAAGCCTTAAACTTTCAAGTGACGAACAATGCCTACATTAATGGCTTACTTTGTTAACTTTTAGTTAAATATTAAATGAGCTTGGTTCGAAGAGGTATATAAAACAAGCCATTTTTCTCTAAAATCCAAAGGATTTGTGTCACTAATTACATTTTTACTGCAAATACCAAAATGAGGGCATTTACCTAATTCTACATAAATCTGCCTTGAATGTGGAGCAATTTAAAATGGCGCATCTTCTTGAATATAATTCAAAAGAGAATTGCGAACTGTTATTCTTCTCTTAAGGCAAGGGGCACCAGGGCCGTAACTTGTGGGGGGACAAGGGAACTGTGCCCCAGGGGAAGCTTCCAACCGTTCTATTGATTCCATTTTAATACAAAATTTTCTTACTCCATATACAATAAGAACATGAATTTATAAATGAAGCATGAAACATGCTCTACTACATTACATGAACAAAACAACACACAAAAAGTATTAAAAGAAAATGAGGCATGGCCCATTTTTTTAAATAAAAAAACTACTACTATTATGGTTCCTGTAGTAATATTTATTCGTACGGCTTTGAGATTTGTTAATATTGTCCCCTAAATTAATTGTCATGTATGGAACGGGCCCAGGAGCGTTACTAAACGGCCCAACAGATCTTACCGTGCGGAATGGCAAACAGGCTTCTGCGGTCCATAAGAGTAAGAGAAATATTGAAAAAAGAGGCCCAAAAATAGAAAAACAATTTTCTAGGGGAGCCAAGTATGCGTATTAATGCTTGCTCCCTGGAACAATTCTAAGTTTCAGCGCTGAGGAGCAAAAACCACCTGACATTCGTCTAGAATTATTGAAGGTCTGTGGATAGAGCATTATGTCAAAGAAAAATGGGTATGTGTTGTAACGCTCCCATCCGTAGCCTAGCGGACAAGGTGGGAAAAACCAATCCAGCCTGGCCTCAGAAGGGGCTTTACACGAGCAAGCATCCGGATAGCTCAGGCTGTTATTTCAATTCGGAAATCCAGAGGAGTAATAGTTGATAAATTAACAGTAATATATATATATATATATATATATTTATAATATATATATATAATATACTATATATATATATATATTCATCCTCACGGCATTGTCAAGGCTCTATATTTGTATTTTACATTTAAAGTTGCAACCGGGTGTCTCTGACTTCCGTATTCGGTAGCCCGATCATCACCCCTGTTCTTCGCGCGCAGAGTCATTGGAAGAACTGAAAACGTACTCTGTATACAAAGAGTTTATGGTTGTGAACTCGGAAAGCCTGGTACTTCTGCTTGTCAAGGTCAAAAAGTGGGAGAAAAAATGATGTGTAGAATGTAAAGAGGGTGCAACAGTGTCTGATGCTTGTAAGGGAACATATTCATTTGTAGTTCGTGCACATTCCGCCTGTAGCGCTACTGTGGCACAACGTATATTGTAACTGTATAACTCTTGTACATCGCTAGTAGGTCTATTCGCGTTAGTAACGACCGAAACTATGTTGTCAGCTCTGACTGCGATAAGGCACTGTCGTGCTGCTTTTGCTTTTCTTTTTTCCCCTTTTTCATTTGTGAGACGCCAAACATGTTGTTTTGCTTGTTGCACGCGCTGAACGGGTTCCTGCGAGCGAAGTATTTAAGAAGTTGACTACATATTCTTGTTTGCGATAGTTTTAAATTGGTTAACTGTTGTAAAATATACGAAAATAAAGCTGTACTTGTTAAGGTATATTAGTCGACGACGTAGCTACTGACAGTGTTGATTACATATTTTCTCGAGGAAGAATTTAATTACAGTAGAGGTGAAAAGGAGACGTCCATTAGACAGCCCCCCCCCTTATCAGACTCATCGGAAATGGTCTCAATGTGCAGGCGAATTTTTCGTTTGTACACACTTAGGGGCGCCGTCAGAACGAAAACAAAGTGGGGGCTGTCTAAATGGTAGTCCCCCACTATGTACAATTGAATCAGAATTGTCGCAATCGTTTGTACATCGTTCGTACAGAAATCTGCAAGCAAAATTTTCGTTTTTAGACAATTAGGGGCGTCGCCAGAACGAAAAAAGTGGGGGACTGTCTAAATGTTAGCCCCCCCAAAATGTCCAATTCAATCACAAATTATCCGCAATCGTTTCTACACCTTTTTGTACAGAAATGTGCAGGCAAAGTTTTGTTTGTACACAATTAGGGGCGCCGCCAGAACGAAAACAAAGTGCGGGCTGTCTAAATGGTAGCCCCCCCCCCACCATGTCCAATTCAATCACAAATTGTCGCAATCGTTCCTACATCGTTTGTACAGAAATGTGCAGGCGAAATTTTTGTTTGTACACAATTAGGGGCGCCGCCAGAACGAAATCAAAGTGGGGTCTATCTAAATGGTATTCTCTTCCACCATGTCCAATTTAATCACAAATTGTCGCAAGCATTCCTACATGGTTTGTACAGAACTGTGCAGGCGAGATTTTCGTTTGTACAAAATTAATGGCGTCGCCAGAACGAAAAAAATGTGGGGGCTGTCTAAGTGGTAGCACCCCACCATATCCAATTCAATCACAATTTGTCGCATTCGTTTCTACATCGTTTGTACAGAAATGTGCAGGCCAAATTTTCGTTTGTACACAATTAGGGGCGCCGCCAGAACGAAAACAAAGTGGGGGCTGTTTAAGTGGTAGCACTTCACCATGTCAAATTCAAGCAAAAATTGTCGCAATCGTTTCTACATCATTTGTACAAGAATGTGCAGGCGAAATTTTTGCTTGTACATAAATGGGAGCGCCGTAAAAACTGAAACAAATTGGGGACTGTCTAAGTGATAGCCCCCCCCCCCCGAAATGTCCAATTTAATCACAAATTGTCGCAATCGTTTCCACATCGTTTCTACAGAAATGTGAAGGCTAAATTTTCGTTTGTACATAATTAAGGGTGCCGCCAGATCGAAAAAAAGTGGGGGTCTGTCTAAGAGATAGCCCCCCCCACCATGTCCAATTCAATCACAAATTGTCGCAATCGTTTCTACATCGTTTGTACAGAAATGTGCATGCGAAATTTTCGTTTGTACATAATTAGGGGCGCCGCCAGGGCGAAAACAAAGTGGGGGACTTTCTAAGTGATAGCCCAATCACCATGTTCAATTCAATCACAAATTGTCGCAATCGTTTGTGCATCGTTTGTACAGAAATATGCAGGCGAAATTTTCATTTGTACGTAATTAGGGGGCGACGGCAGAACGAAAACAAAGTGGGGGGCTGTCTAAATGGTAGCCCCCCACCATGTGCAATTGAACCACAAATTTTCGCAATCGTTTGAATATAGTTATAGAGAAATGTGCAGGCGAGATTTTCGTTTGTACCAGGGCCGGCGCTAGAAGTTATGCCGCCCTGGGCGGTTCTTTCACATGCCGCCCTTTTATTGTTTTCTTTCTCAAATTTTGCCGCCCCTGTATTCTTTTCTTTTTCAAATTTTGCCGCCCATCAGACTTGCCGCCCCGGGTGGTGGCACGGCTCGACCCCTCCGCGCTCCGGCCCTGGTTTGTACACAATTAGGGGCACCGCCAGAACGAAAACAAAGTGGGGCTGTCTAAATGGTAGCCCTCCCACCATGTTCAATTCAACCACAAACTGTCGCACTTGTTTGTACGCCTTTGTACATAAATGTGCAGCTGAAATTTTCATTTGCACATAAATGTGGCCCCGCGAAAACGATAACAAACTATGGGCTCTCTAATTGATAGCCCTCCCACCATGTCGAATTCAATTCAACCACAAACTGTCGCTCTTGTTTATTACGGTTTTGTACAGAAATTTGCAGGCGAAATTTTCGTTTGTGCACAATTGCGAGCGCGCCAAAACGATAACAAAGTATAGGCTGCCTAATTGGTAGCACCTCCCTACTCCGATTCAAAAGAAAATTATCTTAATTGTTTGTACATCGTTTGAGCAGTAATACGCAGGCGAAAGTTTTTTTTTCTACGCTATCAGGTGCGTGGACAGAACGAAAAAAAGGGGAGTTGTCTAAGTGCTAGCCCCAAAATGTTCGATTGAACCACAAATTGTCGCGATCGTTTATACATCGTTTGTGCAGAAATGTGCAAGTAAAATTTTCGTTTGTATTAAATAATATACGGATGTGAGTATTTTTAATATCTACGATCAACGTTAACCGGTTTGAATAACGGTTGCTGAGTTTGAAAATGGTACCTATTTTACTAGTCGAAAGAAAATCTTTTTCTCTGGCACACGGAAGAAAATACCTGATTCTAATAGACCTTTTCACGTAGAATTCGAATCTGCAATCAGTTTTTCTCTATCACCCTCAGTTTTTCCGTGACAGAGGTGTTTTCGGAAAATTTCCCCTCAAATTTCTTTTCTTTTTCTTTTTTTCTTTTTTTAAAAACCATTTTCACACTTGTACCTTGGGTACGTTAGGAATATAAACACACAAATTATATTGTATGTTAGCTTGATTTGTACTTAGTAAGCCCTCTAAGTAGCACTATTCTATCTAGAGAAATAAACATATTTATATAAAAATATGCTATGTGTACTGTTCATTTTACAATATTCATTATTGCAGATAAAATTACATATAACTTCCATTACAATATAAGCACGGTTTACATCTTATTGGATTTGAAATAAAACATATTTTCAATTATGTATACACCGTGTCAGCATTTTATATCTACTTAATAAATAATACAATAGAAGTGAGTGGTATCTTCTTAATAAATGGACACTTACTTACCTCAACTAATATGTTTTAGTTGTTTACTTTCTTCTGTGTTTGGTTTCTAGAACATCTCTTTTAAGTGTCCAACAGTAATCAGCTAGCATTTTTGAACTTCACCGTCACTGGTATCTCTTCTCCATGGAGGAATTGTCCTGATGAAAATGTTCCCCATACTCATCACTAACAGCACCAAAGTTTTCAGGAAAGAAATGCAGGTGGGAGTCTAGAAAGTGAACTTTAAGTGACATGTTGCAACCCATTTGATTGAATGATTGCCGGAAATCACTCACAATTTCACGGTAATTTGGGGCTTTCTTGTTTCCTAAAAAATCTCTGTTAAACATTTAAATGGACACCAAGCTACTTTCTCAACCAGAGTTAAGAGATCCTCAAATTTTTGGTCACGAATCAAACAACTTATTTGGGTGTCTGCAAAACTCCCTAGCTTCACTAACCCGAGGATTTTTTTCCTTGAGGTAACAAGATCCTGCATTACTTTTGTCCATTGCCCTAACAAAGTTTTTGAAGAGCCCCAACTTTATGTGAAGAGGAGGTAGAATTATCTAATCAGGGCTCACCAGTGAGGAATAAACAGCATTCTTCTGTCCAGGAGTTAATACATGCGTTGGCCATTCCTTCTTGATGTAATGTTCCGCTTTGTTCCTGCTGTCCCATTCGCAGAGGAAACAACATTTCCTATAACCAAGCTGCAAACCCATTAACAAAGAAATGGCGTACATCACAGCAAACGGTCCACTTGTATTTCTCATACTGAATGTTTTCTAACACTATTTCGATGTTTTCATAGGTTTCCTTCATATTAGTTGCATAAGCCAAAGGCACTGAAGGAAATTTGTTGCCATTGTGCAAAAGGACAGCCTTAAAACTTTTCGAAGAGTCAATAAACAATCTCAACTCTGTACTTATATGTGCATGTTCAAATGTATCCATCACAGCACAGATAATATTACAATACACTAAATCATTTTCTTGAGAATAATAGTTTTGAAACTCTGTATGAAGGTTTCGAAAAATACATACTTTAGTGTCACGATGGAGCAGATTCCAGCCTTAAGTTTAGTATCAAGAAGTTCTGTCTGTGTCTTGGAGAGTTTTAAATCCCGTACGAGGTCATTTAGTTCACCCGGAGTTATCAGATGGGGATCCAATGTAGATGTGCTTCCTACATAAGTAGGATCATCATCTTCATTTGGAACTTCAATAGTTGCCTCAAGTACGTAATCCTCATTTACCGTAAGATGAGGAAGAGGTACTGGTACAGGTAATTCTGCACTGTGTGGAACTGGCCTAATTGCTTATGGCAAATTAGGGTACTGTACTGTGTGGTTAGATTTACTGCTTATTTCTTTTATCTGTGTCATACAAAAGTAGCAGTCTGAAGAATGATCTTTTCGTTCCCTCCAGATCATCGGTACTGCGAAGTTCATGTTTCGTCCACCATTTGCCCACCCAGTCAGACGTTTCACGCAAGTACAACAAATGCAGTGAGGAACCCAGTTCTTATCTTGGTCTCCTACACAGCAACCAAAATATAACTGATAACACTTCCTCACAAGTGGAGTAAAACATCGACGTTGTGATTTAAATATCAGCTCCCCACATACATAACAGAAATTGTCCGGTTTATTACACACTTCCTCGACATCTTGTATCCTGTAACGTATCACACACACACACACACACACACACACACACACACACACACACACACACACACACACACACAGGAATCTACACTCCATCAAATTCCCACAAAATCCCTCTAGAAATTTCCTCATACAAAAATGGTGACATGGTGAACACATCATTGAAAATGTTTTATTGGAAGTCCAGTGAGGTATAAACCGTGGTATATTGTAATTTTCGTGGAAATTATATGTGTTGAAGACCGACCCGACCCCACCCGTGACCCGAATTGACTGACCCGACCGACAACCCGACCAGAGCTGACCCGATTGGCCCGACCCAAAGTGACCCGAGTGAACCAACCCGAAGTGACCTAACCCGACAACCGACCCGAGTGACCTGACCTTGCAATCTAATCAGTTTGAGAGAGCTAGAACCTTACAAAACTGCCACCAGAAAAAAAAAATGCTGACCAATTCTTATGCATAAACCATTGTTTCGGCTTTTTTATTTGTAGTATAATTATCCTCCTCCTCCTCCTCAGTGTTCTGCCATTAATGACAGGCCAGTTTCTGTGAACTAGGTAAGAAGCTTCCATTTTTGCGATTTCCCGCTAATATCTGCCTCGCAACCCAACATAAAGTACCACCCTCCTTATTACAATCTATCAATTGCTACCTTCTTACACACTCTCGCTCTCCTGATATCACCCCCTTTACTACATCTCTCAGAATGCAATCCCTTAGCAAGATCGAAACTTGTGATCCGTCCATTTTTTCGCTTCCTTATATCGTCTAATATTGCTCTCGTCTCTTGCATTTTTTCAGCATTTCCTAATTCGTTTTGCTCTCTACCCTGCTAACCTTCTTTATTTTACTCCACACCCAAATTTCCAATGTTAAAATTTAGGCATTCAACTTCGAAAATCAAAATAAAATTTGACTGAGTTCTGAAGACAAGTTCTGAAGGCTAAAAGAATAAAAGTTCTGAAGACAACATTATTTTCTAGTAAGGAATGTATATAGAACTTCTTTTAATATTGTTTGCTGTGTAACAAACAACAATTTCATCACGTTAACATTCCGATTTTTCTATTTAAAAACAGCGTTGCTGTCTGATAGAATCATAAGGAACTAATTGCACTGAAATATCATTCTGTAGGGAATTACCTTTTATTTTTTCTTGATTAATTTATCTAGGAGATATTTGCAGCGTTATATAAAATTAGCAAGTGTTTTATTGCGGAGAAAGTCAAATCACTACCCCAGCAATAATAATAATAATAATAATAATAATAATAATAATAATAATAATAATAATAATAATAATAATAATAATAATAATAATAATAATAATAATAATAATCTGAAAGTGACCAAGAAAGGTCTGTCTCTTTGTAGAGGTCTGTGTTCAATTGGCCCTCACACCGTGAGTTGAATGCGAATGGATATAAGGTGAAGGTCAGTTGTTGGACGAGACGAGACGAGACAGAATTTTCATGAAAGGGTACGAGATGATACAGAGCTCTTTCAATAGAAACATATGCAGTTTTCCAGACGAGACTACCTTCACGACACATTTTCGAAACGAGAATGCCCCAAACCAGGTCTCGTGAGCAACACTAGTAAGTATATCCAACATACTACTTGGTTGTGGCTGTTCAGATACACCGTGAACGTGCGTAAGGACTGAGTGAACATGGGGCCTTCACAGAGCGTCATAAGGGCTTGTTTGCTGTACGAGTTCAAATTGCTGCTCCGCGGAGCGGAAGATATGACAGGCCTTTGGTGAGGGTGTCGTGACTACGCGGAGAGTGCAGTGGTATGACGGTTTAAGGACGGTGACGAAACACTCGAAGACGCACCACGTGCCGGAAGACAAACAGATGTTCAAGATAAAGATCTTCGGGCAGCAATTGAGGCGAAGACAGACATGTGAGGAACTGGTACTACCTTTCAGTGTAAGTGGAGAAACCATTCGGCACCACCACCATCAACTTGGGAAGCACTGCAAGCTGGGTTGATAGGTCCTACATGATTTGACTTGGAGCCAGAAAGCAACGCGAGCAGACACCTGTGTTTCTTTGGTGTCTCTTCTGAGGAAGGAGCAATTTCTGAACAGGGTGTTGACATGTGATGGGAAGTGGGTCCTGTACGAAGCTCCACGGCGCCGTCATTGTTGGTTAGCATCCCATGAATCGGTTCAAAAACAGCCCAAGCCACCACTACGCCAGAATAAGGTTCTCCTGTGCATTTTGTGGACTGTTCGAGGTATCGTCCATCGGGAACTGCTACCAGCTGGTCAGATCATCAATGCAACTGTGTACTGTCTGGATCCAGCAGTTCTGAATCGCAAAGGGGTCCTCTTGTTACAAGGCAACGCTAAGCCCCACGTGGCAAAAATGACCCAGTACATCATTCTACGCCTTGGATGGAAAACACTATTGGATCCGCCATACTCCACGTTGTACCGTCCGATTATCACCTGTTCCATTCCTTGGACAATCACCTTAGAGAACGCCAATTCAAACAGCTAGTAGAGGTTCAATATGCACTTGATACTTTCTTCACTTCACGTCCCACCAAGTTGGACTGCGATGGAATCCATGGCCTTCCAGAACGTTTTCAGAAGGTCGTCGAGGCTGATGGAGACGATTTTTGATATTCCAGGTACGTCTTAGGTTACATACCAATGTTCGAAGGTGTTGGTGAAAAGGCAGCGGAACTTTCTTGGGCACTCTTAAAGTTATAATAATAATAATAATAATAATAATAATAATAATAATAATAATAATAATAATAATAATAATAATAATAATAATAATAATAATGTGTCCTGCCCAAAGGCAGATGTTTGACCCGAAGGTCCATGGGTGTTGATTCCAGCTCGTATCAAGTAAGTTTTCTGGTGGACAAACCCCATGTGCATGGGTTTTCTCGGTGTTCTCCCATTTCCTCCCACTTTCTTCATTCAACCACTTCAATTATTTCTCATCATCACTGTCTCTCTTAGCGTTGGTGCATAACGTGGGACGTTAACTAGATATTTCCTTTCAATTTCACTTAATGTGACATTTAACTTGACATAGAAACGCAGAAAGGAAAAAAGTCAGTAGTAATATTAATTACAATTACAATACCAATTAGTTAATATAGGGTAAAATTAAAATTTTATTACTATTTCACCTTCAATTAGTCACATTTATCATTCATTCACCAACTTCGAATTGAATTCCACAACAAAGCTCTTTATAGTATTCCGTATAGAAAATAAGTGAAGAATGTGACGACCCGACCCGAGTGACCCGACACGAGCTAACCCGACTGACCCGACCCGACAACCCGACCCGTAACCCGACCCGTTTGAGAGCACTATCAGAGGGGTACTATTTACAGTACAATTTATTTTGTATGGTTTAGCGTACTTTAAGGCTACCATACTTTTTGAAAACAGAAAAAACGGGACATCTTACAAATTAGTAGTAAATATTGCATTTTGTATTAATTTTATCTTTCGAATTTTACTACAGTATCGCACTAGTTATACAACTTAAAATAATGTATTAATATAGTCCATACTCAGTGGCGTATTTAGGGGGAGGGCTTCCGGGCTCAAGCCCCCCACCGAAATCTTACTTACTATAGTAAAGTATATTAAGTATCTTGCAGAATTTTCATATTTTCAGGCAAAGCACCCCCGGAAGTTAGCAAAGCCCCTCCCGAAATAAAATCGTAAATACGCCACTGTCCATACTTAATCAACAGTGCTAAAAATTATTATAGAAGCTAGAAGCTGTTATACAATATAAACGCAATCAGTGAACATACAATATTTAGGTAAAAAATTACATTTTCAATATTATTACGCATACCACCTTTACATGCTCTACATGTCTATAAAGAAAAATATCCAGATTTATGAAGTTGTTTCAAAATTTCAATAGGCTGATTTATTTTTGTTAACCTGAAATGCGAACTAAAAGAAAGCAATTTGCATAATTGTTTTTCTGAAGCAGAAAAAAAATGTGTTTTCGGGGCTGGTCTGCAACGTCACAAGAATTTGTTGCCACCTCGGGGTATACATTCTTACTTTTAGTGATAAGAGTGCTACTTAGGAGGATTTAAACATTGTATGTTATATCCGGGGAAGCAACGATTGCAATAATAATAAAGATTAGAATGCAATTGTTGCTATAGTATTGTCGGAATTGAAAGCAAAAGGAATAAGTCGATTTTATTATCTTTTCAGAAATTTTGATATGTAATTAATAATAATAATAATAAAGAAAAACCAGGACAAGAAGGAAAATTTCTGCACACCGGGACAAATTTTAAGAAACCGGGGCGTATGGTAGCCTTACATACTTATTTGCATGCGGAGTGTCAGTACGGAGCCACTACGTAGCAGAGTTGAAACAAAACCTCGTAAATAGGTTGCCAACTCAGGAAAACAAAATTACCGGCACACCCTCAAAATTCTCTGTACAAATGAGAAACTGAAGACTGTATTGATCGTTATTGTATTTACCAGCAATTGCCACTTGTTTAAAATTATCGAAACAGATGAATAATACTGGATATTTATCTTTATGTAACAATAGTTGATTCATAAAATGAAATTTATTCTATAAACTTCACTTCAAACAAAGGAAATTGCTTTAAAAAGTCATTTTCTACTCTCAATAAATGAATAAAATTCTTTTACAATAAAATATAAGTGTTATCAAATTTGTTATGTTAAATAAATAAAAAAACTGCCTTACGTTAAAAAAATATCGATAATGTATAATACAACGGAAATTTGTGTTTGTAAAGGCACTGTTGAAAAATTTCGATGTTCAATGTTATATTCTGGATTGCAGATTGCAAAATGCCCGTCAGAAGGGGGCTAATAAGAAGTTTGTACCGGTCACCGGCCTTAATCAAAATTACAGCAAATACCAGCCAGTTAGCAACTCTACTCGTAAATCAGAATGCTGAATGCACCAAAATACTTCACCATGCATTCTATAGTTTCTGCAAAATGAGTTTAATGAAGATGATCAAATAAAACAAAATACTGTGTTCTAATTTTCCCTTTAACAGTCTACTTTGTGAATTTGTTATATCTTCCACTTATCAATTTCCTGTACGAGATGAGAATAACGGTTTCTGCGCAAGATAGAAAGAAAAAAATACATTTTTCTCATAAGGATTCAGTTCACGTAAGAAATAATGAATAAGTTTAATAATAAGAGCCGAGGAGTGAAAAACTAACTCAGCAATAATCATTGTAAGTATAAATATAAATATAAAAAAACAAAAAAAAATAATTCCATCATCGTTAGGATAAGATCAATATAGTGAATCACACGATAGTGTGAACAAACCAAACCACACAATAGTGTGAACTAAGTCCTGTTAGAAAAATACTCCATAAATGTGACACATTTTTTTAATGCTTCTACCATTTATACAAACAATCACATTGTTTTCGTTCTGGCGGCGCCCCTAATAGAGTACAAACAAAAATTTCGCCTGCACATTTCTGTGCAAATGATGTACAAGCGATTGATATATTTTGTTATTAAATTGGATATGGTGGGGGCTACCAATTAGACAGCCCCACTTTGTTTTCGTTCTGGCGGCGCCATTAATTGTGTACAAACGAAAATTACGCATGCATATTTCTGTACAAACGATGTACAAACGATTACGAAAATTTGTGATTCAATTGGACATGTTGGTGGGAAGCTACCACTTAGAGAGCCCCCAGTTTGTTTTCGTTCTGGCGGCGCCCCTAATTGTGTACAAACGAAAATTTTGCCTGAACATTTCTGTAAAAACGACGTACAAACGATTGCGACAATTTGTGATTGAATTGGACATGGTCGGGGGCTACCACTTAGACAGCCCCACTTAGTTTTCGTTCTGGCGGCGCCCCTAATTGTGTACAAACAAACATTTCGGCTGCTCGTTTCTGTACAAACGAAGTACAAACGATTCCGACAATTTGTGATTCAATTGGACATGGTGCGGAGGTATTACTTAGAAAGCACCCTACTTTGTTTTCGTTCTGGCGGCGTCCCTAATTGTGTACAAACAAACATTTCGCCTGCACATTTATGTACAAACGATGTACAAACGAATGCGACTATTTCTGATTGAATTGGACATGGTCGGGGGCTACCACTTAGACAGCCACCACTTTGTTTTCGTTCTGGCGGCGCCCCTAATTGTGAACAAACAAACATTTCGCCTGCCCGTTTCTGTACAAACGAAGTACAAACGATTGCGATAATTTGTGATTGAATTGGACATGGTGGGGTGGCTACCACTTAGACAGCCCCCTTTCTTCCGTTCTGGCGGCGCCCCTAATTGTGTACAAACGAAACTTTTGCCTGCACATTTCAGTACACACGAAGTAGAAACGATTGCGATAATTTGTGATAGAATAGAACATGTTGGTGCGGGGCTACCAGTTAGACAGTCCCCCACTTTGTTTTCGTTCCAGCGGCGCCCCTAATTTTGTACGAACATACATTTTGCCTGCACATTTCTGTACAAACGAAGTACAAACGATTGTGACAATTTGTGATTCAATTGGACATGGTGGGGGGGGCTACCACTTAGACAGCCCCCATTTTTTTCTGTTCTGGCGGCGCCCCTAATTATGTACAAACAAAAATTTCGCCTGCACGTTTCTGTACAAACGAAGTACAAACGATTGCTATAATTTGTGATTGAATAGGACATGTTGGTGGGAGGCTACCAGCTAGACAGCCCCCAATTTGTTTTCGTTCTGGCGTCGCCCCTAATAGTGTACAAACGAAAATTTGGCCTGCACATTTCTGTACAAACAATGTACAAACGATTGCGATACTTTGTGATTCAATTGGACATCGTGGGGGGAGCTACCACTCAGACAGCTCCCCACTTTGTTTTCGTTCTGGCGGCGCCCCTAAGTTTGTTCAAACAAACATTTCGCCTGCACATTTCTGTACAAACGATGCACAAACGAATGCGACAACTTGTGATTGAATTGTTTTTTTTGGGGGGGGCTACAACTTAGACAGCCCCCATTTTTTCTGTTCTGGCGGCGCCCTTAATTATGTACAAACGAAAATTTCGGGTGCACATTTCTGTACAAGCGAAGTACAAACGATTGCGACAATTTGTGATTGAATAGGACATGGTCGGGGGCTACCACTTAGACAGCCCCCAATTTTTTTCGTTCTGGCGGCGCCCCTAATTGCGTGCAAACATACATTTCGCCTGCACATTTCTGTACAAACGAAGTACAAACAATTGCGGCAATTTGTGATTCAATTGGACATGGTGGGGGGCTACCACTTAGACAGCCCCCATTTTTTTCTGTTCTGGCGGCGCCCCTAATTGTGTACAAACGAAAATTTCGCCTGCACATTTCTGTACAAACAAAGTACAAACGATTGCGATAATTAGTGATTGAATAGAACATGTTGGTGGGGGGGTATCAGTTAAACAGCCCCAATTTGTTTTCGTTCTGGCGGCGCCCCTAATAGTGTACAAACGAAAGTTTGGCCTGTACATTTCTGTACAAAGAATGTACAAACGATTGCGGCAATTTGTGATTTAATTGGACATGGTAGGGACTACCATTTAGGGGAACTCCCTCGAGAGGAATCACTCTACTTATTTATTGCAAAAAGCAGAATTTAAAAATTCGCATTCGTCCAAAGTTATCGTGTGAAGTAACAGCCGTTTGTATGTACGTACTAATATTGATAAATTCCACTACGCGATCCCAATTAATAGTTCATATATACGCGCCACACACACACAAACTAGCATTTGTACACACGAAAGTATACCTGGTAGTATCCACACGCTTACGCCGGAAACTAGAAACAAACAAACACACACACACACACGCACAGGGACAGAGAGAGAGAAAGAGAATATCTTGTTGTACCTTTATACTGAATGCACCATTACTCACAAAATCAGTTAAAAAAGAAAAAAGAAAAAAGTTGTAAATGAAACTTTCAAAGATTGGTACCACTGCAGCGTGTCACAAATGAGATTGTTCCATAATGATTGATTCGTAATATGATGTATATGGGTTTCTTAATGGTAGTATAACAAAATGCCTTCAAATTGACCACTAAATAAAAAGTGAAATTTAATTCTCAAATTTTGTAAAATCGAAGTCGGTGGGCATTATGGGAACAGTCTACAATAACAATATATGCAAATAAATATTAATATACTTCACGTTTTCCAGTGGGTGCAAGAAAGCTTCGAATAGTATTTGTTGCCAGAAGCATTAGCTGATGTAAATATATATATATATATATATATATATATATATATATATATATATATATATATATATATATATATATATATATATATATATATATAAACAAATAACAACACAACCAATTCAGGTATAAACGTTTATTACAAATAAATTACAATAATTAATTTGACTTCTCGCTGCCAAGTCAAAATCTGGATTCAATAATTATTTTATTTCTCAGTTTGAGAAAATAAAAATATTAATATAATTCCAAAGAATCGTCCGCTGAATCGTAAATCTTCAAAATTGAATAATAAAGCAAATTCTCCAGTCAAGTCAGGAACCTCTAAAGTTTGACGCAAATATTCGAGACCAGTCAAGGACCTTTCACATTTTACTCTAGTATGAATACGAAAGGCCAGTCCAGGACCTGTCTTGTCTAGTACTAATATATTCCTTTCTTTAAAAATAAGAAATAAATTCGTACCTTTAGTCGAGTGAAGATTTCCTTTTCTTTCAAACCGAAGAAAAAGCTTCATAAATACTTATCATAAAAAGAAACTATTTTTATTAATTTGTCGCAATTTAGTTTGCAAACAGAAATTTCCCGACGAACAACGACCGCAAACAACTTTACTATACTCAATTGAATGAGTTGCAACATCGAAACATATCAAACATAAACCGGTCAAACATTCTTCAAACAGCACGAACAATTCAAACGAAGTTTTACTTTCTAGAAAAAGAGAATTAAATTTTATTATCAACTCTTCAGCATTCAAAAACAGCATTAATAAGCCTTTCGGATTTTACTCTTTGAATCAAGAACATGAAATTCAGACCTGTAACGAACATAGGGTAAATAACACATTTCAAAGGTTTCGGGTACAATCCCTCCACCTTTGTTCCCCTGGATTTGCCGAGCTTATTCGCGACAAATATACATATATTCCGCTGAAATCTAACCAAATGGAGCCAACAAGACAACCCACAGAAAACACAGAATAGACGTAGACAGACAATCTAATAGAAAAATTGAAAATTAACTCACCTCTGAAAATCCACGTTTTTTTACCTCAACTTTCTGTAGTTTCTCCGCCCTCAATCGTCTCGGACTCTCTTATCAAAACAAGAATATTCCACTGTAACGTGAGGTTATGCTAAGGATTCACTTTAAATGATCCCAATTCAATCAGAAACTCAAATGAGAAAATGGGACGTAGATCCACAATTTCCCACATTCACGAATTCGAGAAAAAATGCAGAAACAATTATAATTACGTGATTCTGAATATTACTCATGCACCTTTCTGTAATTTGCTTGCTAATAGAAGCAGAGAGAACTAAACCTAGCCTCCCTTCCAACACTTTTATCAATTTTTCAAGCAACACTCTTTTCACTAATTTTGCCAAAAAACGCAAATACACGAAATATTGCAGTAAATGAAATATCACTATAATCGTAATCCTCACTTGTAATGGATATTCTTATTTCTTTCAATAACACACTCTTCTACAAACGAAGACTTCAATACAAGAAACGTGCACCAACACGAAACGTCCATTTAGATTCGTAATCCATTCGAACAACTGAATCCTCCAGATATTACCCGTTCGCAAAACACAGCCCAAGTCAGCTAGCCGAGGCCAGCTGCTTGCGGCCGCAAAGCTGTGACCATGCGCAGTCGACGACCAGCGCATAAGATAAGACCTTGACATTCGTGGTTACAAAAGGCAAAGGAAATCTTCTCACAAGCGTTATTTTTATATTCAATTCTTTCTCTCTTAATTTAAAAAAATCGAAGATGACATTTCTTTTATATAAGCTTATGTCTCCTTCTGTAACACATAATATTAAATACAATAATAGTAATTTTACCACTTTCCTTATCGAAGATTTACATTTTTATTTTTTTTTATATTTTTTTCCTGTGACTTGTAACGGGCACGTTACAAACTCACCGCCCTGGAAAGAAAAATTCTCAAACTAAGAATTTTTCAACATCTTCTTCTTGGCAAGCTACGAAATACAAAAAATTATAAGACACAAAATTTTAAACAAACATATATAAACAACAATACTAACTGACCATATTATATATATAAAACAAACAACTCTAAATTTTCTAGACTAGTTTTAAATTTTTCAAAAAACTTTTACTTTAATATATATAAAGTTATTTACTGTTATTTACAATTTTTTTTACTATGGTTCAAAAATTTTGACTTATATATATATATAAATTAATTACTATATTTACAAATTTTTTTGTTTCACTATGGCCATAGTAAAATCTATATTTACAAGTAATAAATAATTATTTACAATTTTTAAAAAAATAGCAATAATACTGATGAAATTTTTAAATATACTAACAAAATGCAATTGCAATTTTATTAAACCAGAACTAGACTCAAACTTTTAAGGATAAAGCAAGATCTTTCAAGGAAATTTTTAATTTTCATCCCCCACTCTATCTAGGTTTCTTCTATCTCTATATATCTTTACTTCTGAAACATGGGATCGGCGATAAGAATTTAGAGTATCATTTTCGTCAGAAACAAGTATCGTATTTGGAGTTAAGAAACTGCTCACTACAAACGGACCATACCACTTTTCTGCTAAGGACTTAGCTATTTTATCCTTCAACGAAGATTTAACGTGAGTTTTTAATAAAACCTTATCGCCAATACTGAAATTTACAGGGTTTCTTCTTCTCATCATCAGCTTCCGCCGTTTACTCCAGCTCTTTTCCATGTTTTCGATAGCGTTATTCCACAATTCAGCCGATGACTTCCCACCATAGTCTGAACTGACGATGTGCCATCGATTCTCTAATGGTGTAGAATATGGACGTCCGTAGAATAATTCGATAGGACACATCTTCAGTCCCTCATGCTCGCTGATATTCAGTGTAAACTGCATTTTCTCCCGGGTAATAGGGACTGTGTCGGATATGACGAATCCCTAGTCCAAACAAGAAGGTTCTAGATTTCTCAGACACAAAGATGGAAGCATTGTCAGTCGATATGGCCTCCGGAAAACCAATTCTACTGAAAATCTCCATCATTTTATTTGCCACCACTGTTGAATTTATGGTCCTCAATTTTTCCAACACAACGAAGCGACTGGCGTTATCAACTCCAATCAAAATAAACTTATATTCCTGAGAATTAGGGAGAACACCTACAATGTCAAACATCCAATGAGCATTTATTCTTTTACTGAATTCTGAAGCTAGATGCCCCATCTTCTTCTGATTAGCCTCTTTGGATTTCTGACAAATATCACATGTAGAAACATAGTCTCTAACATCCTCTTTCATTTTTTCCCAAGTAAATTTCCGCATCAGCTTTTTTAATGTCTTATAAGTACCAGAATGTCCTCCGACTATCCTGTCGTCATGATGATATTCTATCATAACCTTCCGTAGTTTTTTAGGAATTACCACCTTATATGGTTTCATGACAGATTTAGTCTTCTTCATAAGTATTTTATTATTAAGTAGGAATCCTGAAATACTTTCCCCACGCTCTAACTTCTCTATTATTTCCTTCAGCTCGATGTCTTCTCGCTGTAATTTATCAATCGAATCTTCTACTAAAGGAAGTTTCCACTTATTTTCTATTTCCATGTTCTTCTTGAAAGCAGCTAGTCCTACAGGTCCTTCCATAATGTCGAACTCAAAAGGATCGTACATCCTGGTCAGAAAGTCCGCAACGGTATTGTCTGCTGACCTGACATGTTTTATCTTAAAATTAAACTGACAAAGTATTTCTACCAATGGACCATATTTCAGGAGTCTCTTGCTATTATTCAAAATCCATATTAACGCTTTGTTGTCGGTGAGTACGTCAAATTCATTTACGAGATAATGCTTATAACGTGAAATAGTTTTAACCAGGCTGATAAACTCTATTTCATATATGCTTCGGTGCTTATCAGCCTCCGAAAGCCGTTTGCTGAAGTAGGCAACAGGTTGAAGATTGTCATTTTCATTCTCCTGAGAGACGCACCCAGCCACACTCTTCCCAGAGCCGTCCACGTTGACAATGAACTTCTTGTTCAAATCCGGCGTTTTCAAAACGACATTTTCAATTAAAATGTTATTTAATCTATCTAGCAACATTTGGTGCTCCTTCGTCCATTCAAATTTCACCTTGGGAGACTTTAAGGCACTCAGCAGTCCCATTACTTCTTGGAATTCAGAAGCAAATTTTGAGTAGTAATTAAATAAACCTAGTATTTTCATAAGACCACGTCTATTTCTAGGAGGAGGAATATTTTTAATGGCTGACACCCTACTAGGATCGATTTCCATTTGATCCCCTTCTATCACATATCCTAAATAGTTAATACGTCTATAAAAGAACATACATTTGTCTGGGGATACAGTAATACTATAATTTTTAAATCGTTCGAATACCCTTTCAACAGTTTTCATATGTTCTTCGATGGAATTGGAAGCTATCAGGACATCATCGAAAAATAATTTAACACCCTCGTCTCTCATATATCCTAAGACCTTTTCCATGGCTCTAGGCAAAATATTACTTCCCGTCTTAATTCCTACTGGAAGACGAGTATACTGATAGCACCCTTTTGGAGTTACAATAGTTGTAATGTCTCGGGAACCTTAATCCAACTGGATTTGGAAGTACGCACGGCGTAAATCTATTTTTGTATACACTCGCTTATCAACTAAACCTGTAAGGCATTCCTCTAAATTAGGAGACGGATATACGTCATTCACAATAAGTGAATTAGCCTTAATGTAATTCCCAACAATACGATCAGTGTTATTTTTATTCCGAACTAGAAAACAGCTACTGGCAAAATTAGAGTGATCAACTTCCTCTACAATACCTTGATCCAATATCTCTCGAATTTGATCATAAAAAATCTTTTCTTTATTTTTTGAATAGGAAATGGTGTGTCCTTAAATGGTTTATTGTCCTTAAGATATAATCTACCAATAAAATTTTTTATACACCCTACTCTATCTGATATCACGTTTTTATATTTAGACTTTATAGAATCAATGAAAGAGATTACCTCTGGTTCATTGAATCTCCAAGAATCCCGATTATCATTTTGGTTTTTCAACTGTGTGCATTCCGAATTTTCCACCTGCATGGTAGTTTGATCATGTAAACTATCGGATGTACGAGTCTCATCAGAAATAAACTTTTTATTTCTCTGAATCAACTTGTGAAAGTTTTCAGCTTGATCGATATCAATATCCGAAACTTGAGAGCCGCTGCTACCATCTAAAGAATTCAGCTTATCCACTTTATTCACTGGACCACTGCTATGTCTAAGCTCCACTTTCTTTTCAGCTAAGTTTGTATCCTGAGTTACCACTAAAGTCTTACTCTTTGGTCCTTTCTTCCTACGATTCCTACGCTTGCTTTTCTTTCCACTAGTCTTTGCATCGGGTTTCACAACACTATCTTGATCCTTATCTGGCAACCTAGAAGTGTTCGCCGAATGTTCACCTTGACCAAGTTCAACATTCAGAACTGCAGATGTTAAATCGACAACCAAAGTTTGACTCAAATTTTCTTTTGAACTACCTTTATTTCCTAATTTGTCCGTTAACCGAGAATTCGCAATGCACTGTCCCGAATTCTCCAAGTTAATGACGGATATTTCATTTGCACCACTCTGGTTTCCATGAAAACGATCAATCACTGAGACACAACTGCCCCTTGAAGATGAATTATTATATGGAGTCCCTACTGGATTAGTAACATTGGACCTTTCAATCGCACCACCCAGTGTTTTCCCAAAATTCGTACGACTTTCATCCTTCCACATGGATTCAATGGAATCTTCTATTTTACGAACGTCTCCAACTTCTGAATCAATCATAGATCTCAGATGATTCAGCTGGATAGCACTAGGCGCTGGAATTTCTAATAATTTGGATTCAAGATCTAAATAATCCAAATCACACTGAATACTCGCATCTTTTTTCCGAAAATTAAATCCATCTTCACAAATAAAAATTGATACCATAAAGTACGGAACAGAAGAACTATCTCGTTTCTTAGAGTGATGATCAGTTAACATTTCTTCCCTTTGGCCAGACTCATCACCAGATTTAAATCCCCAAAGATGTTTGTTATGTTGAATCATCTTCTTATAATTTAATCTAACCCGTTTCTTTCCACCGCGTAGAATCAAACAGTTTCTAGCATAATCTATAACTGAGTTTGTTATTTTTTTTATATTTTTTTCCTGTGACTTGTAACGGGCACGTTACAGTGTGCAGTACCATCCGTGTGTGGTATTACGACTGTGCCATGTTACCTGAAGTGGCAAACCTGCAACATTTATCATCGACAAGAATTTGTGTGACATCGATAAAATGTTTGTTAATGTCGTATCGTTCAGTGAGGTTTATTGCATACACGATTCCAAAAGTGCATTACCACACGCAATTCTCCTTTTCCTGCAATAGCAGGCAACCCAAAAAACTCGGCGCTTCGGTTGGTTGCGAATTCGAAAGGCGTTGGACCAAACCTTAATTTAGTAACAAATATATCAGTGTGGCAACTGCAAATAACAGAATAAAACGAATTATTGAAAATGACAATTTTATTAACGTGGCGAAGTTGGATGACATCAAAAGTTACAACATGATCTTACTTAAGCAGTTCAAACAAGATAAATGGCAAGAAACACATATCACAGGAAAGCATTCCTCTCCTCCTCCGCAGCAAAAAATAATCTCATGAAAAGAAAAAAGTTACATAATGTGAAGGTTTAATATAAAAGCCTCACCAAATATTTTGAAAGTTGACAACGGAAAATTCAAGAACAACTGAACCGAAGTGCATGCGAATTAATTGTGCACAGATATTGCAGACGTAAAATGAGGATACGTTTTTCGTATTTTCCTAAAAAATGTTGGGTAGGGCACGAGCCCTCAAAACCTTTGATCACGAAATATGAAACCTGCTAGTAACACTACATCAAATGTGTGTAAAGGAGATGAAGAATTGCAACGAAACTTTGTCTATGGACAATACGCAAAAAATAAACGAATACGGGTTTCTATGTTCTGTGGAAAAACGATTTTAGGGGGCAAATTCCCCACGCAAAATTTTTAAAGCTGACGCCTGAAAGGGAAGAAGAAGTGATCCGAAGAGAATGAAATTGTGAACAGAGATTTCAGAGGTAAAATGATTATACGTTTTTCGTATTTTCTTTAAAAAAATGTTGGGTGAGGGCGGACCACTCCAAACCTTTGATCACGGAATATGAAATGTGCTATTAATACTATGTCAAATGTGTGTAACGGACATGAAGAATTGCAACGAAACTTTATGTATAGACAATACGCAAAAAACAATAGAATACGGTTTTTGATTTTCTGCGGAAAAACGGTTTCAGAGGGCGAAAGAACACACACCAATCTTTTCAAAGTTGACGCTCGAAAGGTGAAAAGAAATGAACCGAAGTGAATCAAATTTTGCACTCATATTGCAGACACAAAATTGGGTATACGAGTTTTGTATTTACCTGAAAAAGACGGTTGGGTGGAGCACGGACCCCTCCAATTTATTTGATCACGGAATATCAAAAATTCTGGTAAAAGTATGAGATGTGTGTAACGACATGAAGAATTGCAACATAGATTTATGTATGGACAATACTCAAAAAATAAACGAATACGGGTTTTTATGTTCTGTGGAAGAACGATTTTAGGGGGCAAAAGTACATATGCAAAATTTTTAAAGCTGTCGCACGGAAAGAAAAAATGAAGTGAACCGAAGAGAATTAAATTGCGAACAGAGATTCAGACGTAAAATGAGGACACGGGTTTCGTATTTTCCTAGTAAATATGCTGGGTGAAGCAGGACCTTTCCAAACCTTTCATCACGAAATTTGAGAACTTCTAGTAACACTATGTCAAATGTGTGTAAAGAACATGAAAAATCGCAACGAAATTTTACGTGTAGACAATACGCGAATAAAAGGATTACGGCTTTTTTTTCTGCGGAAAAACGGTTATGGGGGCGAATGAACAAACCCCAAACTTTTGAAAATGTACGCCCGAAAGGTAAGAAGTGAACCAAAGTGAATGAAATTTTGCACACATATTGTAGACATAAAATGTGCGTATACTTCTTCCGTATTTACCTGGAAGAGACTGTTAGGTGGTGCACAGACGCCTTCAAACCTTGATCAATTCTGTTTTTATATTCTGTGGAAAAAAGATTTCCGGGAGCAAAAGCTACCACCCAAAATGTTGACATTTTATGCCTGAAAGGCAAGTTGAAGTGGACCGAAGTGAATGAAATTGCGAAAAGATATTGCAGACATCTAATTAAGGAATACGGGTTTCGTATTTTCCTCGAACAAACGGTTGGGTGGGGCACGGAACCATTAAAACATTTGATCAAGAAATATCAAAAGTGCTAGTATCAGTATGTCAGATGTGCGTAAAGACCATGACGAATTGCAAGGAAAGTTTATGTATGGACAATGTGCGAAAAATAGATGAATATCAGTCTTTTTTATTTACTGCGGAAATACGGTTTTAGGGGTTAAAAGCTAGAACCAACAATTTTAAAATTTGACTCCCGAAAGGCAAATAGAAGTTAACCGAACTGAATGGAATTGTGAACAGATATTGCAGTCGTAAAATGAGGGTACGGGTTTCGTATTTTCATTAAAAAAACTGTTGGGTTAAATATGAAAAGTGTTACTAAGTCTAGGTCAAATGTGTAAAGGACATGAAGGATTGCAGTGAAATTTTGCGTGTTGACAATACGAAAGAAATAAATGAATACGGGTTTTTATTTTCTTCGGAAAAACGGTTTTTGAGGGCAAAACTATCACCCAAAATTTTGAAAGTTTACGCCCGAAAGGCAAGAAGAAGTGAACCGAAGTGAATGAAATTATGCACAGATATTTTACACACAAAATAAGGGAATACGAATTTCGTATTTTCCTGGAAAAAAAAGATGGTTGGGTGGGGCACGGAGCCCTCAAAACATTTGACCACGAAAACATTGTAAGCGTTAAAGGTGCCTTCCGAAATATTATAAAATACTATATATACTGTTTGTGCTTACTGTTGATTTTCCAAATTTGAAAAATCGGATGAATACACTTGTGAAACACGAAAGGTCTTATTTTACATATCTAATATCTACACACAATTTCTTTCGCTTCTGTTCACTCCTTCCGCCACCAGACGCCTCGGTCAACCAAAAAAATTTTCTTTGCAGGAGAATACGATACACGTATTCTTTCATCTTACCTCTACAATATCTGAGCACAGTTTCATTCACTTCGGTCCACTTGTTTTTGCCTTTTGAGCGTCAATTTTCCAAATTTTGTGTGGGGCCCTTTTCCCCTTTACCGTTTCTCCATAGAAAATAATAAAAACGCAATTGTTATTTTTCGCATATTGTCACTACACAAAATTTCGTTGCAATTCTTCATGTTCTGTAGGCACTTTGGCATACTGTTATTAGCACTTTTGATATTTCGTGATCAAAGATTTGGAGGGGTCTGTGGCCCACCTAACCATTTTTTCCAGGAAAATACGAAATCCGTATTCCATCATTTTATGTCTGCAATATGTGTGCACAATTTCATTCAGTTCGGTCCACTTATTACCTTTCGGGCATCAACTCTCAAAAGTTTGGGTCTGGTTTGTCGCCCCTTGAAACAACCTTACCGCAGAAAATAAAAATACACGTATTAGTTTATTATATGTGTTGTATCTACCTACCAAATTTTATCAAAATCGGAGTGTTACACTTTGGAAGTGTTACTTGTCAGTCATTGTAGAACTATTTTTTGCCATCCTTGTTTTTCCATCAATAAGAAATTGCCTGACAAGTAAAGGGTCCAAATGGATGAATCGAGTTGCGCGATGAGACTTAGTGCGACTAATAGAGGATATCGAAGTATGTATATGTGCAAAGTTATAAGGGCTGAACGCCATAAGAAACGGAAGGGGGTCAAAATTGATGGGAGGAGGGCTATGCAATGTTATTTAAATACATCAAATAAACTATTGAATCATGAAAATAGTGAAAGATAGACAATGGAAACGGCGATAGTTTCTCATATTGACAGAAGAAGAATGGGCAAAGTAGATCGCGAACCTCTGACGGCACCTTCAAGTCCACCATTTTGAAATCTGTGATAATTTTGGAAATGGAAAGGTAGTGATGTGATATACCAGTTAGGGTCAGCATGTTCTCATAAGTCAATTATCAACTTTAGTGATCGGTATCTGTACTTAGTTGTTAGATTTAGGATAATCTTCATAGTTATTTACGATTATCTAGGAGACTGATACTCGTATGTTGAAAGTTTGAACTATCACGAAAACACATGTAAGTTGAACATGTCCAAAGCCGCGAAAACTAATCTCGAAATATGATATCCAATTTGTATATAATTATATTTCACTGTCGAATATCAAATTTCACTGTTAGTTTTCTTGGTTTGTACATATGAGATATTTTTTGTCCATAATACGACTAATAATGCTAAAAGACTCACAAATCAAATTTAGTTCCTACCTATAGCATTTCTTACAATCAACGTTCAATTGTAGTTCTTAGCCTTTCAAAATTACGAGCGTCATAGACTCATTCTTTCTTACAAATATTAGTATCAATAATATAACCTATTGAAAAATTATCTTAACGGTAACCCACCGACAAACTGTAATCAACCCCTGTAAAATGAAATGAGGTATTTCATTTTAACGAACCACAATTATGCTCTTTAGGCTAAGGAAGACAACGATTAAGGCAAGTGAATGTTGATGAAAGATGTGATGGAATGAGAATGTGGAAGGAAATTGAAGTATCCCGAGAAAACCCACACACGATACGCTTTGTGTCCACCACAAAGTTTCTTGGCTGAGGATCGAACCAGAGGCAAAACGTACCAGAAACAAGTGTTTACCACTGAGTCACCGTGTCCTCCCCCAATCCCTAAGAGACGCTTGCATCCAGTTTAGGATAACTGACATAAAAAAAACGTACTTACCATTTTCTCACAAAGGAAACTCCACAAATCCCACATTCTGTCCGTTTATACTTCTTGTATGTTGGTTTATCACAAACATTATTTAGTATATCGATACATCTGTCAGAATAACAGTGTTTCCTTTAAAGTAGAGGCAGGTGACTTCGTGATAGAGCGCTTACTTCTGGTGCGGGATAGACCTCGTTCGATCCCAGACTTAAAGTTTGTAGTGGATACCATCGTATCTGTGAGATTTCTCCGAATTATCCTGTTTTCTCCTACATTCTCATTTCACGATTTTTTTCCCAAAAACTAGCTTCTATCTATTACCTCTCATTATTATTGGATCGGATTTCAATTTAGCATTGCTTGGGTAGCAAAATGACAAGAGATTTGTTCCTTCGTTAGAAAAGACACATAAAATGGTCTCTCTTTGCTTTTCCTCCGTTTATTTGTAGAGCACAAAAAGTCGACGGAAAATATGAATACAAAAGATAAAATGGTCTTTCTAAAAAAAGCCAACAAATTTTCTGCTTAGTACGAAACCGAATGGGTCACACAAATTTATATTTTTGTATATTTTGAGTGTCCAAAATTCATAAAATGGCCCTTCTTCGTTTTCTTCTGTAGAACACCCAAATTTATTCCTTCGTTTATTTTAGTAGTATAAAAATATACATAAACACTGAGCTATTTAAATTTTAACTTCTTCGCTTTTTAGTGCAAATTTTTTTCGCTTAGTACAAAACTAAATAGGTACTCCTTCGGTTTCTTTTTTGTCGTTGGTGCTCCATTTTTGTTGCTACATAAGGAAATAGTCCATCCAAATTTTATTCGTTCTTCACCTCTTTTTCTTATTTTGCCTGGTACAAAACTGAATAGGTCACACAAATTTATCTCTTCGTTTGTTTAAATAGTACAACATCGTCTAGAAATTCTGAGCTAGTTAAAATTGATTGCTTTGTTTATTTGTGTAGCTTTTCTTTTAGTTTGGTACAAAGTCTAAGTCAGTTAAAAATGGCCTCGTTGGTACAAAAGGAAATAGAACACCCCCAATAAATGGCACAGAAAAGTATAGAATGCTGATCCTCCTTCGCTCTTCTGCTGCAAATTTTATTCATTCTTCATTTTTTCTGCTTAGTACAAAACTGAATAGGTCACCCAAATTTATTCCTCTTTCGGTTTCTTTTTTGTCGTTGGTATAAAAGTATGTATGCCACTCAAATTTGCTCCATTTTTTGTTGGTACATAAGAAAATAGTCCATCCAAATTTTATTCGTTCTTCACCTCTTTTTCTTATTTTGCCTGGTACAAAACTGAATAGGTCACACAAATTTATCTCTTCGTTTGTTTAAATAGTACAACATCGTCTAGAAATTCTGAGCTAGTTAAAATTGATTGCTTTGTTTATTTGTGTAGCTTTTCTTTTAGTTTGGTACAAAGTCTAAGTCAGTTAAAAATGGCCCCGTTGGTACAAAAGGAAATAGGACACTCCCAATAAATGGCACAGAAAAGTATAGAATGCTGATCCTCCTTCTCTCTTCTGCTGCAAATTTTATTCATTCTTCATTTTTTCTGCTTAGTACAAAACTGAATAGGTCACCAAAATTTATTCCTCCTTCGGTTTCTTTTTTGTCGTTGGTATAAAAGTATGTATGCCACTCAAATTTGCTCCATTTTTGTTGGTACATAAGAAAATAGTCCATCCAAATTTTATTCGTTCTTCATCTCTTTTTTCTTATTTTGCCTGGTACAAAACTGAATAGGTCACACAAATTTATCTCTTCGTTTGTTTAAATAGTACAACATCGTCTAGAAATTCTGAGCTAGTTAAAATTGATTGCTTTGTTTATTTGTGTAGCTTTTCTTTTAGTTTGGTACAAAGTCTAAGTCAGTTAAAAATGGCCTCGTTGGTACAAAAGGAAATAGGACACCCCCAATAAATGGCACAGAAAAGTATAGAATGCTGATCCTCCTTCGCTTTTCTGCTGCAAATTTTATTCATTCTTCATTTTTTCTGCTAAGTACAAAACTGAATAGGTCACCCAAATTTATTCCTCCTTCGGTTTCTTTTTTTTCGTTGGAATAAAAGTATGTATGCCACTCAAATTTGCTCCATTTTTTGTTGGTACATAAGAAAATAGTCCATCCAAATTTTATTCGTTCTTCACTTCTTTTTCTTATTTTGCTAGGTACAAAACTAAATATTCTACCCAAATTTATTCCTTCATTTATTTGATTAATGACCCTTCACTTTGTCCAGTTGGTACATAAGGAAATAATAAAATCAATTTTTTCTGGTTCGTACAAAACTAGATACTCCATCCAAATTTGAGTGTTGCAAAATGAAATGAAATTCTGAGTTAGTTAGAAAATAGTCCTTCTTGCTACAGAATTGGAAAGCTCACTCAAGAGACCTTTGTTTGTTTAAATAGCACAAGATAGTATTGAACTTCTGACCCGGTTAAATTTATCCGATTATTTGTTTATTTAAATAGTACAAAATGGATAAAAATACGCAGTTATTTCTCGTTGCTGCAAAATTGAATAGGTCACATAAATTTTCTTCTTCCGTATATTTAAATAGTACAAGATGATATAAAATGTTCAGCTAGTTCATTTTTTCTCGTTGGTATAAAAAAGTAGAACATCGAAATTATTCTTTCGTTACAGAAATTATGAACGGTTATTCTTCGTTTTTCTGATTGATACAAAAATAGAACATTCCAATAGTTTAAAAGTTACAATAGTCAATTTTCGTTTCTTTAAACAGTACATAATGAGCTAGTTAAAGTAGCTCTTCTCTTTTCCAGCTGGTACAAAAGAAAATAATCCGCCTAAATTTTATTCATTCTTCACTTCTTTTTTTCTAGTTGGTACAAAACTAAATATTCCATTCCTTTGTTTATTTGGGTAGTACAAAATGATATAAAATTCTGAGCCAGTTAAATATGACACTTCTCGTTGGTACAAAATTGAATAGGTCACTCATATTTATTTCATCGTATATTTAAATACTAAAAGATGATATAAAATACTCAGCTAGTTAAAATCGCATATCTTTGCTTTCTTTCGTTAGCCCATCCAAATTAATTTTGAGGTTTATTTTGAATAACCCAAAAATGTACAGAAATTCTGAGCTAGTTAAAAATGGCGTTGTTTTGATTTTTTTCTCGTTAGTACAATAGCAAATAAGACACTCAAATTTATTCATTCTTCACTTTTTTCTGCTTGGTACAAAATTTAGCCGTTGCTCCGTTTACTAGCTCTCGATGGTCATTATTTTGGAACTTGCAGTGATTGATGAACTATTACTAAATGTGGAAACACCACCTCAATATTTGGCTCCGTTGAGAGTTTGACCTTTGACCTCGATGATCAGTAATTTGGAACTTGTAGTAGTTGGTGGCCGATTATTAAATGTGGAAACACCACCTCAATATGTGGCTCAATTTTCGTGTTATTAGGTTTTAAGTATGTTGACCTTTGATCTCGATGATCATTATTTTGGAACTTGTAGTAGTTGATGACCAGTTACTAGATTTGGAAACAGCACCTCAATATGTGGCTCAGTTTTTGTGTTATTAGGTTTTAAGTATGCTGACCTTTGATCTTGATGATCATTATTTTGAAACTTGTAGTAGTTGGTGGCCGATTACTAAATGTGGAAACACCACCTCAATATGTGGCTCAGTTTTCGTGTTATTAGGTTTTAAGTATGTTGACCTTTGACCTCGATGATCATTATTTTCGAACTTGTAGTAGTTGATGACCAGTTATTAGATTTGGAAACAGCACTTCAATATATGGCTCAGTTTTCGTGTTATTAGGTTTTAAGTATTTTGACCTTTGACCTTGATGATCATTATTTTGGAACTTGTAGTAATTGGTGGCCGATTACTAAATGTGGAAACAACACCTCAATATGTGGCTCTAGTTTTGAGTTATTAGGTTCTAAGTATGTTGACCTTTGACCTCGATGGTCATTATTTTGGAACTTGTAGTAGTTGGTGGAAGATTACTAAATGTGGAAACAGCACCTCAATATGTGGCTCAGTTTTCGTGTTATTAGGTTTTAAGTATGTTGACCTTTGACCTCGATGATCAGTATTTTGAAACTTGTAGTAGTTGGTGGCCGATTACTAATGTGGAAACACCACCTCAATATGTGGCTCAGTTTTCGTGTTATTAGGTTCTAAGTATGTTGACCTTTGACCTCGATGATCAGTATTTTGGAACTTGCAGTAGTTGATGACCGATTACTAAATGTGGAAACACCACCTCAATATGAGGATCCCTTTTCGAGTTATTAGGTTATAAGTATTTTGACCTTTGACCTCGATGGTAATTATTTTTGGAACTTTTAGTAGTTAATGACGAATTGCTAAATGAGGAAACACCACATCAATATGTTGCTTCGTTTATGAGTGATTGGGATTTGAGTGTCATACAAAGGGCGTATCCCACAAACTATAACACCCAGGTAGAAATAGATATGATATTCGTAATCAGCATGATCGAAAACCCCTATTCCGAGTTTCATCCAAATCGGTTAAAATTGTCATAGAAAGGGCGTATCCCACATAAACTGTAAGACCAAGGTAGAAATAGATATGATATTCGTAATCAGCATGTCCGAAAACCCCCATACGCATAGTTTCATCCAAATCGGTTAAAATTGTCATAGAAAGGGCGTATCCCACACAAACTATAAGACCCCGGTAAAAAAAAAAGCTTTGCTATGTTGGAACAAGTACACCCCGTTTGCTATGTAATCTGCTATGTCCGTAGCCTCTGTGGGAAATAGGGGTTAAAAAGGGAACAAGTACATCCCTAAAATGGAGATCGTAAAAGACCGTGGGTCGCCGGTTCAAGGTGCTCATAAAAGAGAATGAATACACCCTAAACGAATACATCTCTACTATGTTCAATTAGGGGTGGAATGAATTTGCTATGTTCAAATAAGGGTGGATAAAGTGATCATCATAGAGAATGAATACACCCCTTAAAATGACTATCTGTAGACCGAGGGTGGACCGTTCAGTAATCTTTGCTATAATGTTCTCATTGTCTATGTTAAAATAGGGGTTGGAACGAGTACACCCCTACTGTGTTACCTAGTCTTATGTATTATCTGCCATGGTAAAATAGGGGTGGAAAAGTGATCATACGAGTCCACCTCTTAAAGATTATCTGCTCTACTATGTGTTCGTAGTCTACATGTATTCTCTGCTATGGTAAAATAAGGGGTGGAAAAAGTACGTAGTTTTATGTATTTTCTGCTATGTTAAAATAGGTGTTGAAAAATATGATGATAAAAGGGAACGAGTACACCCCCTAACATTTACTATGTTTAATCTTCGTTATGTTTCGTAGTCTCTGTGTGATTTATGTTATGGTAAAATAAGGGTTGAAAAATGAGCCATACTCTTTTATTAGCTGTGCTATGCTCAAATAAGGGTGGAACGAGTCTTATGTATCTGCTGTGTGTTCGTAATGTACTCATAAAAGAGAACGAGTCCACCCCTGCTATGTTACGTAGTGTCTGCTATGTGTTCGTAGTCTCAGTGTAATTTCTGTTATGTTAAAATGAGGGTTGGAAAATAACCCATACTCTTGTATTAGCTCTGCTATGTTAGATAGGCTTATGCTCTGCTGTGTGTTCATGGTCTCAGTGTAATTTCTGCTATGTTACATGGTCTTATGGTAAGGGTTGAAAAAGTGATCATAAAAGGGAACGAGTACACCCCTGCTATGTTTCGTAGTCTTATGTATTATCTGGTATGCTATGTGTTCTTAATCTTATGTTTTATCTGTTATGTTAAAATAGGGGTTGAAAAAGTGATCATAAAAGAGAACGAGTTCACCCCTAAAAAAGTGCTCATAAAAGGGAATGAGTACACCCCCTAAAAGTACTCATAAAAGAGAATGTATACACCCCTAACATGGAGGTCGTAAAAGATCGTGGGCTGACGGGGCGTGGGTCATAGCGTATCGTGAGACAGTGGAAAATTGAGTCCTTGCTCTCAGGAGACCCTGAAAAAAAGGCGATTATTCAGCTACCGGGGGTCAAGTGCCGCCCATCTACTGAAGAATATAATGGTGATACCTCCATATCCAGTAGCTTAGCGGGAATACATCAACGGTATTAATTTTATTTTTTTTTTTCATGGAAACTGATACCAATTTCGTCTTCTTTAGAAGTATTACTGATAAAGAAACAGCTTTTACGGGAAACACTTTTCGACATATTCTACGGTTTGAGATCTACTTATATTATTTGTTGTTGAATTGCCAGTATCAGACCACCCATTTCAGGCATTTTTCTCTGTTCGTAGTGCACCCAGACACTTCAAACAAACAAACAAAAAAGAACTTAATGACCAAATCGTATGTGAAGAATCAAGTGGTGATGCCTCTATATCAAGTGTTGTAGTGGAAATACAACCACGGGGGTCAACTCCAAAATTTTAAGTGGAAATTGGTATCAATTTCGATTTCTTTGGAACTATTATTGAAATAGAAACAACTTTAACGGCAAACACTTTTTGTTAACTTCTGCGGTTTGAAATCTACGTCTGTTATTTGTTGTTGAATTGCTCCTATGAGTCCACCCGGCACAGACATTTTTCTCTTTCCGTAGTGCACGTAGACACTTCACAGAAACTGAATGGCCAAATCATATGTGAAGAATCAAATGGTGTTGCTTCTATATCCGTGTTGCTTCTTCTATAACGGTGCTGTTGAAATCCAAATTAAGCAAATCCACAAGAGAGGGAAAGGGAAATACATAAAACGGATACAAAATAACCCATATTAGTGTCGAATGCATAGTTTCCGGGGTCTCTGAGATGAGCAGTGTCACATCCGAAGTCTCCGCTCAACACGGGAATGGAGGAGGGGAGATATATATATAAAATAGACAAAATTTTCCGATATTAATGTTGACCCGTATTTTTTATGGTCTCTGATATGAAGAAGCCACATCTGATCCCGTTTGAAACCAAATTCAGACCCGTAACTTGGAAGAGGGGCATATAATAAAATGATAAAATAATTATTAATATTAGTGTCGAATTCATTGTGTTCCGGGTCGCCGAGATGATCAATGATCATTCCGATAGCTTTTAATTCGATGCCATTCAAAACAAAAACAGCATATTCCACGGGTACTAAACACAAGATGTACGGAATTGTGCAATTAAATTTTCATTTCACCCAGCCAAGCGGGTAAATATATGCTAGTAAAACTTCATAACTTTGGAACCACCGAACCGACCTCGTTCAAATCATCAATATGGATAAAGATCGGACCTGGGATGACTCCTATCATTTTAGTTTGACGTTGAAATGTATGGAAGGGGGATATATATAAAAATGCCTAAGACTGGTGGTCTGATACACCCTATATATATATATATATATATATATATATATATATATATATATATAGGGTGTATCAGACCACCAGTCTTAGGCATTTTTCTCAGCTCGTAGTGCATGTAGACACTGGAAACAAAAAATGTCTGATCAAATGGTACATGAAGAATCAAATCGTAATACTTCCATATCCAGTGATGTAGCGAGAATACCTCCACGGGTGTCAACCCCAAACTTTTTAATAGAAACTGGTATAAATTTCGATTTCTTTAGTAGAAATATTGAAAAAGAAATAACTTTTACGGGAAACCCTTTTCGTTAAATTCTACGGTTTGAGATCTACGTCTATTATTTGTTGAAATGCTACTATCAGACCACCCGGTACAGGCATTTTTCTGTTCGCATTCCACGTAGACACTTCAAACAAAAAATGAATGAGTAAATCGAATGTAAAGAATAAAATGGTGATACTTCCATATCCAGAGGCGTAGCCGGGATACATCCACGGGGGTCAAGCCCAAAATTTTAAATGGAAATTGGTATAAATTTCGATTTCTTTGGAAGTATTATTGAAATAAAAACAACTTTAACGGGAAACACTTTTAGTTAAATTATGCGTTTTTTATCTACGTCTGTTATCTGTTGTTTAATTGCTACTACCAGTCCTCCAAACACAGAAGTTTTTCTACGTTCGTAGTGCACGTAGACACTTTAAGAAAACTGAATGGCCAAATCTTATGTGAAGAATCAAATGGTGTTGCTTCTATATCCAGTGGCGTAGCTGGAATACCTCTACGGGGGATCAAATAGAAAATTTCAAATTTAAAGTTGTATCAATTTCGATTTCTTTGAAAATACTATTGAAAGAGAAACAACTTTTACAGGAAACGCTTTTCGTTAAATTCTATAGTTTGACAGTCTGTTATTTTTTGTGGAATTGTTACTATCTGAGCATACTTCCGACGCATTTTCCTCTGCTCTTTGTGTACGTAGGCACATTAAACACGGAATTAAATGACTAAATTGTGTGTGAAGAATAAAATGGTGATGCTTTCATATTCAGTGGCGTAGCGGAATACCTACACGGCCTGTAATCTCCAAAATTTTAAATGTCAAGTTTTCGTTTTCGATTTCTTTGGAAGTACTATTTAAAAAAAATGTCTTATTTCTGTTGTCATCTGTCTTATTTGTATTAAAGGGATGCCGGGAGACCATTTATGCTGTACACGGCGCCTGATCTCCTGAAGTCTTTTGTGTTGAGGAAGGAAGTGCCCAGTCCTCTGCACACCAAGTGCAAAAAACGAAATGCTTTCCTCGACTGCCCAGCACGATTGGGAAACCGTTGACCATATCGCCAAACAGCCTCGCGATAATTCTGCTGACTTCACTCAATACTATTAACGTATCAAAAGCTACTATATTCGAAAAAATCTTTTGGGTCCCCTCAAGCACACGAAATAATAGGCAATAGGAGTCGAAATCAACAAACGTTCAACAGTTTATCTTTCAACTATAAACAACAAATTTTCAACTGTTTTATATCAGAACTTTTTTCTGTTTTCTTTCCTTCTACTTCGCCAGATGACACTTATTAATGTATTTTTCGCTACTAATAACCATCATATAAAAACGTCTCCCTTTTCTCTCATTATTGCAGCTTCTTTCCCTCTTGACCTCATCTTCCTCTGTATCTCATTATTATGTCAGGTGTAGCTTTGGCGCACGACATTTTGAACTATTTACAGGTAAAATGCAATTCCTTGCATGAAAAGGCATGTTTATAAGGAACAAATATCTGCAGGCGACAGAATGAAATACAAAGTAATATGCTGTATTATAGGTTTACAAGTATAGTGGTACTAGTCTAAAATTATTAGAAGTGATTTACGCTGGAAATAATAAGTGAGTGTATTTGTGAGATTTTACTATTTGATGTTATTTTCTAGTAGCAGCATATTTTTGCACAATGTACAAAACCTGTATTTTATGTGTACAAGTGCAACGTCACTAGTACGAAACCATTGCACGTGCTAGTGAAATTGGTTCCATTGAGAAAACCCATTTCTTTCCACTATCCTAGCTTGCGCACATAGCCTCGATTTCTGACGGGCTTGCTCTTTCGTGCGCACTCCCGCTCTAGCGTACGTGCCCACCAGCTTTATTCTGCCATGGCCCAAGTGGACAACATTCGTGGTTTTAATGGTCACATAGCACAGGTTGGTATGTGTTTTTGCACTGTAATATTTAATTATTCATCCTTGTATTTTATCTATGCCAAGTGAGACATTTTCCTGTCGCCATGGGAATCCTTTTAGGGGGCAATAAGATGGATATTAGTGAAAGATTTATGTTTTAACAATTGTTTCTAATGGTGCGCCAAAAGTAAACTTGTACGTATTCTTTTTCCTTCTGACTCTTCTCCTGTGAATCAGCGGTTTGTTTTAATTCTTCAGACTTCCTTCTATCATCTTTTTTATAACTTTTCTTTCAACTCAACCTCTTCTTCATTTTTCTTGACTAATTACGCTATATCTTCACTTTCTCTTTGATATTTACACTTTCTTATTATTCCACCATCTACTTCCTATCTACTACTATTATTCCACTATATATCTATTTCTGTATTGTTTTTCTCTGTTTATTTCTTTCATTACTTTATTTTCTATTCCCACCTGTTTATCATAGTTGTTTTGGATTTCTATTATTTGTATTAAGGACTGTATCGAAAAGTAACTATCAACATTGGTAGCGCTGGTAGGCACGGGCCAGGCAGCTGAAAGTGAGTCCACACAGTCTGTGCGTTAGTTCGCAAGTTGTACTTAGCTGCTGTAGCATGTTGAATGCCGTGTGAGGAGTTGCATAGGCTATGGAACGAATTCCGAGGAAAGTGAAGTGCAAAATTCTGCACAAATGGTGTTCCCAAAAAGGAGCTACCTACAATCAGATAGCAAAACAGATGAAAGTGCAACATGCAAGTGCGAAAACTATTATTGAAAAATTTGGTAATCATTTTACTTTTACAGATTTGCCGAGATCGGATCGAAAAAAGGGTGCAGGTTACCTAAAACTGGGCTAGAAAGTGGTGAGGTTAATTAAACAAAATCCATCATTATCTGTTCGCGATTTAGCGAAAAAGGCAGGTACTACGATCGCAATGGTTCAAAGAATTAAAACTAGGAATAATTTGAAAACCTACAGAAAGCAAATATAGCCAATCAATCGTCTAAACAGAAATTGAGAGCACAATCACGAGTTCGCAAATTGTATGAACGAATTGTGAGCAGGGAAGGACAATGTGTTTTGATGGACGATAAAACTTACGTGAAGGAGGACTTTACAACACTTCCTGGCCCTCAATATTATACAAAAGTCAAAGATGAAGATGTGGATGACTCGGTCAAATGTGTTTCAGTGGACAAATTTGGACCAAAAGTGCTCGTGCGGCAAGTAATTTGTTCGTGCGCCTTACGATCTGGAATTTTTATACACAGGGAACTATTGATGCCGAAATATTTGAAAAGGAATGTCTACAGAAAAGATTGCTCCCTTTGTATAAAAAGCAGTGTTCCCCTATTGTTTTGGCCGCATTTGGCGACGGCCCACTACGCTTAATCTACGCTAAATTGGTACATTAAACACAAAGTGGATTTTGTTGCAAAACAGGTGAACCCATCAAACTGCCCTCAGCTCCGACCTATTGAACGGTATTGGGTACTTGTGAAGAAAAATGTCAAACAGGGTGGTAAAGCTGCCAGGAACATGGCTGAATTCAGAAAATATTGGTCTGCCGCAATGAGAAAATGCACCGCCAATATTGTGCAGAAACTATTGGGTGGTGTTCGACGAAAGCTTCGTTTATTCATCAGACACGAACTATAAATGTATACTTTTTTCTCTTTGTATTCAACAAATACTGTAGTGTAAGAAATTGTCTTTTTCCTTTGTACATCTCCTTCCATTTTTATTCCTGTTAATGATACATGTTGATAGTTACTTTTCGATACAGTCCTTATTTCCATCTATTATTGTTGACCTAGTGGATATTCCCTGACTCATATTAAGGTATTCCGTTTCTACTACCTGCTTTTCGGTGTGTCGTCTACATACCTGATTCCTCTGTTATCGATTTTCTGGTTCAACATTCTCATGTTTTACCTCTGAATTTCGATTTACCAACTAACTTCGATTAGTTACCACGGAACATATTTTCTTCTCTGTATTGGCTACGTGAGTGGATCTTAACAGAAAATCTCCATTGAACTAAAGTTTCGTTCATCTTCTACATTCATATTCGCTTCTATGTCATCTAATGCTTTTGTCATTCAGTAAGGAAGAAGGTCTCGTCTTCCTTCTGAATGTCTTCATCGGGTAACTCATTGATTCTTCTTATGTTCCTATTTTTATACCTTTTGGACAATATTGTGCAAAATGATTATATTCATTGCAATTTCTACATTGTGCGCTACTAGCTGAACATTGATATTCAAAATGTTTCCCACATACTAGTCAACCATGTTGATAACATCCAGATTTTTCTCTGATTGTTTCAGAACGAAACCTGTTGATTTTATGTAGTTTGTCTTTGTAGATTTTTGTACCTTTCGTTGATCTGTTGCGGCATTCAGTTGTAGCGAAAAAAATGCTTTTGTACACTGATTTAACAATGCACATCGCATAGATAAAGCAAATCATGTAGCATTGCTGGAAAGGGAAGTAACCATGTTTTGTGAATTTTATTCAAGAGTAGAAGAAATGAATCTAGCTGCTCTCACTGTATTATTGATCTTCATTTCGGCCCAATCATCTGTTCTATACTAGCAGCCTGTGTTAAATGGATACAAAATCTTTGAAAACATGGTCGTTCCTGCATCAGGAATCATAAAATTCGTAGTGGCGTAACAAGACGGAAGAGTGATGTAAGGGAGCACTGCCTCCCCAAATTTCAGGAGGGGAGTTGACTGGTGTCCAACTTTTTGTTTTGCACAAATTAGTACCTATCTCAAGAGTGCTAAGCATTTGCCGAAAATAAACCTGGCAAGATAAACATGTGAATATTAATTTACATTTTTATGGGAAAGGAGGTAGCCCCAGACATTTTAACACATTGAACTGCCTCTTGGTAAAAAGATATAAAATTGCCACGAAATAACCATGAAATATGGAATGTGAACTTTATTAACAAACTGAAGATATCGACATAAATGCCAAAATAATGAAATAAACAAATGACAACACATATCGCTAAATTTAACATATTTGGAATATTGGCGAGCAGGAACTCAATATAGCCAAGACTATAACAGATATACGAGACGAGTAGACACATTAGACGAAAATGTTTACCGTAAGCGCGTAGGCTACAATAGTAGAAAGTGGTGGTAATTTTTTTTTGTTTTTTGTTTTTTCGGTTTTTTTTTTTTTTTTTTTTTTTTTTGCTTTCGGAACGAATGTGGCGTGCCTAAGTGCCTGGCTACTATGTAGAACTATAACCACTAGCCGTATCTTTATACATTGTGAATTCGGGAGAAGAGTAGTGCAAGCCTATTGCCAAAAATATGGTGACTTGCTAAAAGAAGTGTTATGTGCGTATCACGTGTTTGATCAAGAGCTTCATTTGAGCAGAGAAATAGTGGAAGTGTTGTAGATCACAATCATGCGGATTGTCCCCAAAGAAGATTCAGTGTTTGCCATAAGAGAACGAAAATAATGTGTTTAAGGTATGAGGTTGGATTACATCAGCATTGCTGGTATAGGTTCCATAATGTCAGTAGCTGAAATTATTCCAAATCTGAACGCAAAGGTTGGCAGAAAAGGCAAACAAATTCAGTTTGTACGTGTCTCCTGTACAAACACCACGGTACATATGTATGAGTTTTTTTTAAAATAACATTAAATAGACCTATGTATTAATGACTGCCTATATAAACTTTTATTTGAGAGAACGTTTTTTTTATTATATAAATACCGCTATGAGAACTGGCGAGTTAAGTTTCAACTGAAAGTGTTTAAACTTAAAAATGAGTTTAGTAGAAGGTTCAGATCCATTATTCATATGGGGAAAGCGATTTTAAAACTTTGAAAGTTCTTTAGACTACGTTAAAAGACCAACCACAAGTAATAAGGATAGTCGGAAAGTCCGGACGAAAATACACTATATTGCTTCAAGGGCTGGAGTGAATTATATTGAAACTTTTAAAATTACATTATATACTAGGAGTGACAAAATAACAAACTATCTTAACAACAAATTATTCTGTATCTGTTTATAGAGAAGCAGATGATCCAGACAACTGATAAATCCAGATTTATTAACGGATACTAGTTAAATAATGTATGACGCCTGAATGAAGCAAAGCCGTATATAAACTTAAAAATCCATAGTTAGGGCATGGCTCAATCGGGGACCCTAAACTTTTTAAACGAAAAAACGGATTGTGGATGTCCAAAATACAAGATATAAAGTAAAAAAGACCTACATTAACAGTAAGTTGTGTAAGCTTCTCCTACGAAGAAAATAATGACCACTTCTGCTAGCCTCCTATCTAACAAATCATTAGGTTTCTCATTTCTGTATAAAAGGGGCACCTGCGTTTACCGTGGATTAATTGCATGAATACTGTGTCATATACTCACTACACATACAACCACTCGCACACACACACACATACTCTCTCACACACACACACACACAAACACGCAATAGGGAGGACAAATTTTCCGGATTCCGGAAACTTAAATTTTCAGAATCGGAAGTTTCGGAAAAAAATTGGAAAATTCCTAAAATCTGATTTTTCTTTATTCCGGGACTTTCTAAACCCCGGAGTTTCTCCGAATTTTTCCATATTTCGGAAATAGGATATTTTCTAATTTCGGAAAATTTCTAAATTCCGGATTTTTCCCGAAATCATAATATTTCAGAATTATTGATTTTTCTAGAATTTTTCCGATTTCCAGAAAGTAATAATTCAGTAATTGGCTATCTCTTGTTCATTTTTTATGCTTGCATAAACTAGACTATGATTAATAATGTGTGAGATTTAAAATGAATGTCAATGCGTTTGTATTTGGGTTATAAAGAAAATAATACTATTTTTTTCACCTAAACTCTGAATGCTTGGTTTGAGTAAAATATGTCACAAATGTGAAATAATTATTTTGGTGAAGAATAATAATTATGCAATTAACAACTTTGTAACGTGTCCAGTTTAATAAAGTATTACAACAATATTTGCTTAATGATCATCACTTTTATAACATTAGATATATCATTTTAATTTTATTCATTTTCTTTAATTAATGCAGTAATTAACCAAGTAAATTACTGAACTCAAATACATGAACCTAAATGACTATACTACTTTTTTTATTTTCACTGAAATATTTAGTGAGATAGTGTGCAATTTAAATTTATTATACAACAATTCGAACACATCCTTTATGCAAGTCATTCTGTTTTGAATGATACAAAATCTATAACCATAAACCTTTGTTCTCAGTAGGACAAAATAATTATACTAAAAAATAGGTATTAAAACACTTAACAGCATACAAATATGCAACTTCCGTAGAAACAAATTTTGTATTTATATGCATTTGTTAATAATAAAGCATATGTGAACATTCTGTAATTACTTGATAATCCATTTATTAAATAATATTTGACATCAAAACCTAACCTCAAACGTTCATAATTTTTTTATAGAATACATAATGTTAAGATAATTCATGTAAATTAATATACTCTATTTAAACACTTGCAATCTATAAGGATGAAACGGGAATACTTGCGATATGTGAATTTTAAAAATGTATATAACTAACTGGTGTAGATAGTATGACCAATATTGTTGTTAAATTTCATATTTGTAATTAAAATCTTATGTCAATAGTCATGTTTCACTTAAACATGTTATGAAATTATTAAGCACATTCATTTAACTTGTATACACCGATACCAAATTAATAAAAAATATAATACAACACATTTTGAATACAATGTAATATTCAAATTCAATTCCATTTGTATTGCATATTACAATGCTAATATTACATATCATCATAATCATAACAACTTAAATGGTCACATACACCATGAAACGCAGGTTTAAAATATTTTTTCAGTACAGAACATATCCAGAAGTAATTCTTGTAATATCTACGTATAAATGTTATTTTAGTTTTGCATAAAACGTAAGAGTCAATATTTTCTATAGAATATATATGACAAGACATTATGATTTAATATATGATCAACTTAAACTAATTCATAATGAGCATAAGCACTTAACAGAATAGAAAAAACCAATAATAATAATAATAAGAGAAGACGAAATAATGGCAAAATAACAAGAACAAGAAATGATGGTAAAAGAAAGAAGTACATCAGAATCAAATTGGAAAATGCAAACCTGAAAATGAAAATGTATCTTTCAATGACAATGGCAGTTATGATGAGCTAAATTCTTAAGTCGATATTGTTTAAAATATCTACGTCGCTGGTATTGAAAAAGCAAGTCGCTATTTTCTTCTTTATATGAGAAATATCTCCTTTAATTGTTTCCCGGTGGGTAACGTACCCAAAATGTCTGGCACATTCCCACGTTGAACTGATATGCTGATCCGTTGAATAAGGAAAGATTTAGATCCTTAATCCCCCGATATAAATGAAATACGATGGCCGATTGCCTTGATAAAATTAGCTTCTTCTTGATTCAAGTATCACTTGACTCAATGGCAATTGGAACAAACCGATATTTATCAAAAAAATTGATATATTTATTCCTCTTTTCGATCTCCTTACGAGCAGCTATGAAACCTGCGCGTGATTATGAATGTGGAAGATTGGGGGGAGCGTAAGTATCTGTGCAGGTGAAGTCCCAAGCTACAGCTTTCCCTTTTTTCCAGGGCACTAAAATCATTCCATCTTGTCTTTCTTCGTCTGAACGACTGCATCCGTTTTGTTCTCGTACTGATGGGACACCTGCAGATGTGAGAGCTCTCAGAATGATATTGTTCACAATGGACAGGCCTGATTGTCTACATGAGCTGCTCTTGTATGATAAGCCATGTAAGCCTCTCTTATCGACGAGAGCATTACAGACACGACAACAGAGTGTTTCGCAAATATTAGCGCCTAACCTCTGAGCTGTACCTATGTGAAAATTTTCATTGCTGAGATGTAGACAAGCAGAAGATGCCGGTAGAGCCTGAAGCCATGTACCGTTTCTGGAGACGAAACAGTGAGGAATCTGGTCTTGTCTTCGATCTTATGAGTTGAGTTTATTAATGAGGAAATATGATGTTTTACTACGGGTTCCTGCCCTATCTCCGTTCAAAAACAGACTTTTGGCTTTACATATTCATCACTGAAAAGTTATTCTATAGTATGCTTTAAAGTTTACTAATCACTGAACTTTACGAATGAGTTTTCACTCTTGCACACAAGTTGATTTTTGAGTGATAAACGAAATTCGAATACGTGTAAAATTATGAATAATACTATTCAATGTTGATTTATGTTACATTTGTGAAATAATTTATTTTGAAATTGATACAATGAGTTCTTAAGATACTATGAAATAATAATATATTGGACACACACAGACACACTCACACAGACAAACTTAATATGTTTTGTGTTAATAACTACCAATAAAAATATGTTTAATGTAGCATGGAAGTGGAATATTTTATCACATTGTTTGTGTAACAAACAGGGTGTATCTTAGCAATTTACAGCATTCCCAATAAACTACACGTAATTCTGACATTAGTAAGTATTAGTTCAACCTTCATAGTGCATTTAATAATTAGTTACGTTATATACAATCTGATCGTGATATTCTGAAAAGCTTACATTTCATTCCACAGAACAAGTTAACATAAAAAGAACATAATTTGAACCCATCGTCCTTTTTTCGGTGACGGTGAACGCTATCGTTTACTAAACATTTCATGGAGTTATCTCCATAATAAAATATTAATTACCTTTGTCAAACTTCACACTTTTAAAAATCACTAGGTATCCATAAAAATTAAGTGATAGTTCAATTGAATGATACAAAGGATGTCCTTGGAAGGGCCTCAACAAACCTAATAGTTGCTCATTGAAATTCTTCTTACTTGATAAGATGTTTAAGAATATGAATACATATGAGGATTACTGGTTTCAAAATGAGGAAATATATAATTTCTGCTACAGACATAACGCTTGCTCCAACGAATAGCCCAACCACTCCACCTACAGACACTGGAATAAAATATGAACCAATGTAGGCCTATATCAAAATACGATTTTTAATTTTAAAATGCCATATTGAATTGTAGATAATGGCTTTCATATTATTAATAAGAAAGACATATCTAAAAATATGTATGTTTACTTATACGAGGTGTGATTGGAGAGTTTTAAGACTGGTGTTGTAATTTTAAAATGGTAGAACTTTCATGCCATTGCGATAGGTCTCTTTCGCAGTAGTCTCCTGCTGCTTGACCATACTGCCTCCAACCGTATCTCCACTTCTGAAGCATTCTTCGAAATTATCTTTCGTAAGGGTGTGAAGAATTCTCTCCGTAATTGCATCGATGTATTTAATTGAGTCAAATGTCTTCCCTTTCATTGACAATGCTAATTTAGGAAACTTCTAGAAGTAGGCAGTGTCAAATCAGCGTAATAGGGGAATGTGAAAGGACAGGAACGTTGAATTTGGACAGACATTTTTGGATTGATAACGCACAATACGTCAGAGGGTTGTCGTGGTGAAGGACCCAATTTTTGTCTATTCAGACGGTAGGCCTACTATTCTTCTAAGTTTTGCGGAAAACTAAGAGATATTTTGTAGTATTCATGACTGAAAGTCTGTCCCTAGGGAAAAATTCATGATGCACAATGCAAGTATGTATCGTCACCTGACATTACTTTATTTAAGAATTCAGAGTCTATTTTTGCACGATTAAGCAGTTTCTGGGACACTTCCAGTCGGTGCCGTTTCTGCTGTTCTGACAAAAATTTCGGAATGAATTTGGCGGACTGCTCAAATTATATCACTGAACCGCGTAGAAATTTAAGTAGATGTTATCAGCCATCTCTCTAATTATAAGCCTACGAGTCAATCGCACTAAAGCGCGAACTTTCACAATGTTTTCTTTGGTTTTTAAGCTGGAAGACCGGCCGCTCTTGGGGCAATCTTCCACTGAGTTGCAGCCATCCGTCAATTTGTTAAACCAGTTACAAACTTTTGACCCACTCAGACACTTATATCTAAAAGCTGTTTTTAAGAATCCATAAGTCTCCCAAGTAGATTTTCCGATTTTAAAACGAAATTTGACACAAATGCATTGTTTATCTATTTTGGACAATTAATTATCATAACCCGCCACGACACACACGATCCCGGATTTCACAGGTTGCTACGCTGTAATGAACAAAGATATCGCAGAAAATCTTTCTGCAAGTATCAATGCCACACCGAGCCAACGCTTCCAACTATTCGGATATTACATCCATTCCTGTTGAGCAGTGTGTTACTTGTCTTAAAACTTTGCAATTACATGTCGTATAATCTGTGATCTTCAGTTTTAAATATTATGTTAATGTATAAATAACTAGAAGTAAAAAGAAAAATAAAGTGAAACACAAGTAGGTGCAGCAATAAAAATAGTAACACCATGAAAGTTTGGAAAAGGTGGTAACGAAAATGTTTAATTGAAAACTTTATTAATCTTAAATATAATTATGTTTGTATACAAGATATCTGCTGACATTTGATGATTATTATGTTTTAAATCAACATGCATTAGGAATGAGCATATATATATTAGCATATGCTAAATATATTATCCCGCTTAAGCTTATAGCAAAAAAAAAAAAAAAAAACTTAAACATTAGTACAAGATTGGCTCATATTGCAGTATAAATAGCTTTCTGTACTTGGAAAATACGCCACCGAATTTCGGAAACTATTGAAGACCTTACTTATGGCGGCTACTTAAGTGAAACACTCTTTAATGATTAAATCAATTACAGCAACAGGGTTGTATTTTCGTAGTTTCCTGGGCGATGGCACATAGTGTTATTCGGGGAACCGGCATACTACATAGCAGACGCTAAACTATCATGCCTTGAACTCGAACAGTAGATTCCTTCCCCAGTTTTTGGTTTCTGAGGATTCGGTGTTCTAGGCTAGAACATAGTAACATGATTAAGGACAACTTACTGCATTTGCTTGAAGCTAGTGTGGAAGGCAATCGGATGTAATGTATTAATTTTGTAAATAGGCTTCCTAATATGAGACACTCTCATATCACGTATTATATGCTGTGTGATATCATTAGTCCATTTTAAGAAGGCTGAATTCTCGGATTGAATATTACGGTGAGGTGAGGTGATTTTAGTTTAGCGTCCCGTTCAGCAGCGATGGCATATGAGACGTGGACCTACTGATTAATGTGGAATCCGAACCACATGAGCTCCCGCCGTGAATTGAACCCGGGACTCCCACGCCAATGGCGCGTACGCTAACAGCTTAGCCACGAGGGAGCTCGATTAAATATTACGTATATTGTTTTATGATGTCATTATTGCGAATACTCGAGTAATAAGCATAGTTAGTTTTAAGCCGATAACTCACAATATATTGAAATTGGTGATTCTTTCACTCAAATAACTGTAGTTTTTAACATTCTCTCAAGAGTTTCCTTAGGATTTACTTGGAATGTTACATTGTAATTATAATTTCTTTAGTTACATTTTTTGTTATATGTTTTGTAATTCATTACTTATTATTCGTTTTCTACTTTCGTGTGGCAATAGGGAAGAAAAATAAGTGTCGTCAAAAAAGAAATTCTTGTTTTGAAAAAATTTAGATTTTCTGGCAGGTAAATACTGAATAAAATGTACAAGGTACTGCATCAAGATTCCTCGCACCACTATAATTTGAATTATGACATACCTTATTACGCAAACGTTTATGGAAAACGATCAAATAAAAACAAAAAAGAGACTACCTGTTGCAGTTTTTCCACGAGAGGTTACGTCGTACTTTCGGTAAAGAAATTTCAAATTTTTGATAATTGAAGAACAATCATTAAACATAGTTTGATAAAAAGTACAGCAGACTGAGCTCCAACAACATACTATTCTTGGAGGATGTTCCATAAAAATGGAATATGACGAAATAGAAGTTTTCTATGATAATTATTAGATACTGAATACATTGGTTATGAAATGCAGTTACTTATGAAATATATTTAAAATTGTAAAAGTATTCGAAAAGAAGAACCTCGAGAATAAGTTACTTCTGTCAATATATTCATTACATCACGGTGTAGAAATTCTAATGAATATTTAAGTTAAGATATGTGAACGATATAACTAATGTCATTTTTAGGAAATCATCCTGCAGAGACTTACCTTAGCAGTAAAATAACCTTGTACTCCCATGCGCAAAAAAAAAAAAAAAAAAATGCGCGTATACTGTAGCTCACGATTTTTCGCAATTATTTCATTTTCCATATGTTTATGGGTAAAATTTAGTTATTAGTAAGTGAAGATAATAGAAAGCAATCCATCTAAGGAGATATTTCCAAAAAATATAATAAAATAATAAAAATATAAGCAAAAAACAAAATTATGTTCGGTTTTGTGTATACTGGCAATAATGTTTTCGAGGGAATTTTTGGAGTAGCACAGCACGATTGCAGAGGGAATAACAAGATTATTAGGAGATGAACCAAGGAAGTGGAAATTGGAATAAAATATTGCATTTATTGGCTTAAATCTAGGGTGTAAATTGTCTGCCAAATATAAATTAGCTTCTGCAATCAAGATGTTATACGGAAATATATAAACAAAGAGAAAAACTGTTGTCTTAAGTTTGGAAGTGACATGCTCTATAGCCATGAGCATTTATTTCTTAAGAAAAAGATAGGCAACAAAAGAAAATCTGTGTGGTCAAGTGAGTAGAGTGACAGACCAGTAATTCTTGTACTGTTTTGACACCAGATCGCATCCCATCCGGTCCTGTTCAATTTTTTTTCTTTACAAAACATTGTAGAAAGTGTATAATTTTTATGTTAATAAAACTGAAACAATACATTTAGGAAATAACTTTTTGTTCTCTCTGATGACGTAGAATCAGTGTACTATTAGTAATACCGATTGTTTTCAATTTATGGTGTTGTATAGCTTCCTTTATCATCCTCTTTCTTGAAAAAAAAATTGTCTCCAATAAAGTATGAAATATATATATATATACTCAGAAACAGACATCTTAGTATCTAACGTGATTTATCGTGATGAAATAAAGAAGTTTCCCGTTATTAAAAAAGAAAACTATAGAAAATCATTGAATTTGGTCTTAAGGTTTATATTATGCTATATATATTCTTTATAAGACTATACTTTATAAGGCAAGATGAGCGATCATACCCTCAAATTTAGCTAGTGAGTGAAAGATGTTTTCGGCACAAATATTTTACAGGTTTAGGTGCATGAAACACCAGTACGCCATGGTCTTGACCTTCGTTTATTTCACATTATTATCCGACATATCATAACAGGTAAAAACAGCATCAATCGGCAAGAAGAACTGCAAGTTGTGGTCTTAGTCTGTTTTTGATGCTCCGGACTCGATCGCCTAGCACGCTCGTCTATACCTTGACTCATACGTCTATCATTCAGTGCAGGCACATATCCAGCTTTTCTTTTCGGAGGGGACCCGACACGAATCCTCGTAAGCACGTAATTCTAATGTTTCAAAAATATCAATAATAATAATAATAATAATAATAATAATAATAATAATAATAATAATAATAATAATAATAATAATAATAATGCAACAGTTCTGTATTTCTCTTAAACGTTTCTTACTTGTCATTTATGAACCGGTCAAACTTAATTCAAACTCACACGAAATCCAAAAATATTTTCTAGAGACATGTAAGGAAAACTGTCTGCTACGTATATCACATAACAAAAATAGCAAATGGCAATGAGTGTATCGTTCTAATACAGTAATGTTATAAACAGACCAGAAACGAAATTGTAATCCCATTTAAAAGTGTTCTTTAATTCCACCTGGTATCAATGGCATTACGGTATATTCTTACAAATAACACTTCCCAAGTGTAACACTCCGATTTTGATAAAATTTGACAGGCAGACACTACACATAAAATAAACGAATACATGTTTTTTTTTATTTTCTGCGGAAAAACTGTTTTACGGGGGCAAAAGCACCCACCCAAAATTTTGAAAGTTGACGCCCGAAAGACAAAAACAAGTGGACCAAAGTGTACGAAATTGTGCACAGATATGGCAGACGTAAAATGAAGGAATACGTGTTTTGTATTTCCCTGGAAAAAACGATTAGGTGGGACGCAGAGCCCTCCAAACCTTTGATCATGAAATGTCAAAAGTGCTACTAACAATATGTCTGATGTGTGTAAAGGACGAAGAATTCCGATGACACTTTGTGTATGGACAATACGCAAAAACTAAACGAAGCCTGTTTTAGGGAACAAAATCCCCCATCCAAAATGATGAAAGTTGACGCCCGAAAGGCAAGAAGAAGTGAACCCAAATGAATGAAATTGTGCACAGATATTGTAGACGAAAAATGAGGGAATATGGGTTCCGTATTTTCCTGAAAAAAAAAGAAAAACGTTTCGGTGGGACACAGACCCATCCAAAATTGGTTTTAGGGGCAGAATTCCCCACCCAAAATTTTGAAATCGTGCACAGATATTCTAGACGTAAATTGAGGTAATTGTGTTTCGTATTTTCCTGGAAAAAAGTGATTGAGTGGGGCTCGGACCTTCTAAGCTGTTGATTAGAAAATATCAAAAGTGCAAATAAGTATGTATACGTCAGAAGTTCCTAAAGAGTATGGAGAATTGCAACGAAACTTCGTATAAGGACAATTTGCAAAACAATAAATGAAATGCATTTTAATTTGTATGAAAAAACAGTGTTGGGGCCTAGAGTAGGGTGCATCGAATTTCCACTTTTTTTGAAATCAGCTTACCCTTAGTGATATTATTTTGCGAAATGGCCTCCATATAACGTGTAAAAAATTGCAAGTCGATTGGTCAATATCTTTAGGTGCCACCAACGGCCAAAAGTTTTAAAATTTTGTTGAAAAATAAATGTTATTTTAAAAAATGTAAAGTATCTAGTTTTATGAAATATGGTTATCCTATGTGGTTTTGTTTGTGTAAAAGGTCAATATTTCACGTGAAAAAAATTTCAGCTTGATGAGTCAAGTCATTCAGGTGCCACCTGTGGCTTAAAATATGGACAAGTGTGTCCCTACTTTTTCATTTTTTAAAAATTAAGTTGCATTGTTTGTGATTCATCTGGATCGTTAATTAGATAAGAAAGATTTGTTTTACATCTGCAGCTATTTGCTTATTTCCAAACGCTAATGATGGAAATAACCCAGAACTCACCATGAGGAGGTGGCTGTAGTTCGAGTTCCGCCCACCCGTATATAATAATGTTGCATATGGTAGTGCAAGTCATATTGTTACTCTTTTACCTCAAACTGTTTTTCTTTTCTTTTTTGTATTACATTCTGGTATGTTTTTTTCTTGATTGTGGTGTTGATAGGACAAATCTATGTCGTGCTTCTTGCCCACATACTGTTGATGCCGCTTCTGTCCCCAACTTCACCATTCTTTCTACCGCGCGAGTGTGACAGGGTAAGGATGTAATATATTCATTAGCCATTGGAGCCGTCTTTACATTTTCTCTTAGCTTCTGCAGGCTCAAGTGTTTTGTCAGTGGTGGCTCCGTCAGCGTCATGTTGACCAATTAATCATATCACCAATTAATCATTATACACACGAATGAGCTCCCACTTCGAAATTTGATTGAATTTATAGACGGCAAGTCTACTGGACCAAATACATTTAAAGGACCAATAGGATCAGCACTTTCAATCTGCGAAGAGTTGTCACTCCAGATTTTTCAGCCCGTTCCAGTAGACTGGGATCTCAACTTCACTGAGGATTCATTAAACACGGATCAAAAATATGTGCTGAATATCTGCCAAGCGGTTTCTTCAGGAGAATGGCCCATTGAGTTAGCTCACATGAAGCCTGGTAAAATTCATCAAGCCAGATAGGTAATTACAGCAAATAGAGTCTTACGTTTGTGCGTAGTAACAAAAGAACCCACGAATGAACTTAAAACCATCGACCAGTACATCCTGATGGTCTACGCGCCACTCTGGTTTGCTGTGATCCGTAATACATCGTGTGCAGAAGAAGCTCGTCATTTGTGGCAACTCATCACGACTTCTCGTCACATGGAAGTGAAATACAGGAAAATAATTGATCCAGTGTCCGTAGAAATGCGTGGTACGGTCATCCTGAGAACCTACTTCTATCAGTGTTAACTGACCAAGATGCTAACGTACGAGAGCTCGGCTGGAGGCGAGTCCTAAAGCCAAGACAAACGACCCAATCTGGTGATCTCGTACCGGTACGAGAATTCGTCATCCCTTAAATCAACTTAGAAGCGACAAACTATGTTGATATGATTAATTGGTCAACATGACGCTGACGGAGCCACCACTGACAAAACACTTGAGCCTGCAGAAGCTAAGAGAAAATGTAAAGACGGCTCCAATAGCTAATGAATATATTACATCCTTACCCTGTCACACTCGCGCGGTAGAAAGAATGGTGAAGTTGGGGACAGAAGCGGCATCAACAGTATGTGGGCAAGAAGCACGACATAGATTTGTCCTATCAACACCACAATCAAGAAAAAAACATACCAGAATGTAATACAAAAAAGAAAAGAAAAACAGTTTGAGGTAAAAGTAACAATATGACTTGCACTACCATATGCAACATTAGTATATACGGGTGGGCGGAACTCGAACTACAGCCACCTCCTCATGGTGAGTTCTGGGTTATTTCCATCATTAACGTTTGGAAATAAGCAAATAGCTGCAGATGTAAAACAAAATCTTTCTTATCTAATTAACGATCCAGATGAATCACAAACAATGCAACTTAATTTTTTAAAATGAAAAAGTAGGGACACATTTTTCCATATTTTAAGCCACAGGTGGCACCTGAATGACTTGATTCATCAAGCTGAAATTTTTTTCACGTAAAATATAGACATTTTACAGAAACAAAACTACATAGGATAACCATATTTCATAAAACTAGATACTTTACATTTTTTAAAAATAACATTTATTTTTTAACAAAATTTTAAAACTTTTGACGTTGGTGGCACCTAAAGATATTGACCAATCGACTTGCAATTTTTTACACGTTATATGGAGGCCATTTCGCAAAAAAATATCACTAAGGGTAAGCTGATTTTAAAAAAAAGTGGAAATTCGATGCACCCTAGCCTAGAGCCCCTCCAAAAAAATGTTAATATTACCGTAAAAGTGCAGGAAGGAGTGGACCGAAGCAAATGAAATTGTGTGTAGATATTGTATAGACTGTATGTAAAATAAGGACTTTCGTGTTTTAAAGATGTCCCTATCAATTTTGGCACATCAACAGCAAACAGGAAATTAATCGGCACGTGTTTTTGTTTATGCGGAAAAACATTGTAAGGGTTAAAGTTGCCTCGTGAAATACTACAAAATACGCTATACTGTTTGTGCTTGTTGATCTGCCAAATTTGAAGAAATCTGATGGGGACACTTGTAAAACACGAGAGGTTTTATTTTTCATATCCAATATCTACAGACAATTTCATTCGCTTCGGTCCAATCCTTCCGACACTCAATGCCTCGGTCCACTCAAAAGGTTTTTTTCTCTTTTCAGGAAAATACGAAGCACGTATTACCTCATCTTACCTCTACAACATTTGTGAACAATTTCATTCAGTTCGGTACATTTTTTCTTGCCTTTCTTGCGTCAAATTTCAAAATTCATCGGGGGGAGCTTTTGTCCTCTAAAACCGTTTTCTCGCAGGAAATAAAAAAGCCTAATTTGTTTATTTTTTGCTTATTGTCCTAACACAAAGTTTTGTTCCAATTCTTCATATAAATTTAGGCACTTCTGACATACTGTTATTAGCACTTTTAATATTTCATGATCAAAGGTTTGGAGGGATCTGTGCCCCACCTAACCGTTTTTTCCAGGAAAATACAAAACACGTATTCATTTTATGTCCGCAATATCTGTTCACAATTTCGTTCACTTTGGTCCACTTGTTTTTGCCTTTCGAGCGTCAACTTTCAAATTTTGGGTGAGGGCTTTTGCCCCCTAAAACCGTTTTTCAGCAAAAAAAAGGACTTATTTTTTTATGTATAGTATCTACCTGCCAAATTTTATCAAAATCGGAGTGTTACACTTGGGAAGTGTTACTTGTTAGAATTATAACAACAACGCATTGTCCACAGTTTGGACACTGACTCAAAGTAATCTGACATAAAAAAAACTTCAAAAGGGAAAAAGTAGGTTTATTAAAAAGTGCTTGAGGTTTGGTAAGGGACAGCTTCCAGGACCTCACGCTGGATACGTCACTGAGTCAATGCATTATATTTGTTTCTTTCAAAGATGATAATTAGATGCGTAATGTGTAAAATTATATCATAGTTTGACTTTTTATAGGTCTTTCCTTAACACATCCATATTATCTGGCGTTCTGCATGCCTGTTTTATGTCGGATAAGCGAAACTCTACTGTATTTTCAGATAGCATATACACAGGAGCTAGAGGTCTGCACGGGCTGGAATTTTTAGAACGGACCCGGCCCGTCCCTTTTAATTTATAATCTATAGGCATTAGCGAATTAAGGGCGGAGGCAATGGAGCCCAGGGCCCCCAGCTCAGGGGGCTCTTTAAAATCCCTCTGTTTAATACTTACGCTCGCGGTATCGCTAGATTTAAGTCTTTGCATCAGCAGCATTTACCTGTTAATAATGAATGCAATTATTTAATTGTTAATAATGAATTTAACTAAACTAATTATTGTAAACTTGGAGCACATTCAAATATTACAACATAGTTCTCGGTAGTTTCATAAGTAATTTCAGAGACCACGGTGTTCCAGTGGTAGAGCGTTCACCTTTGGTGCATGGAGTCCTTGGTTCGATCTATGCTCGCACCAAGTGAACCTTGTGCTGGACTAACACTGTGTGCGTGGGTTTTCTCGAGGTTCTCCCGTTTTATCCCACTTTTTCATTTCACCATTTCATTCATTTCTTATCATCACTGTCTCCATTAGCCTATCCGGCATAATCGTGGGACGTAAAACTTAAAAATTTCATTTCAAATCATTTCAATCAAAAAACAGTTGCTGGAAGTATTAATTTCGAATAAAACAAACTACTATATACAATTCTGAGTATATTATTCTTTTATGAAATTCTCGCGAACCTTTTTCTAAATTGAAGGGTAAGAAGACTAAATTCATTCTCTTATTATTATAGATCCATTTCAATTGAAGCAGTTGGAATAGTTGGAAAAAAAGTTAAAAAAAAAACATACCCTATATTCCAGTGTGCCACAATCGGTATAACGCGCCACACTGGTATGTCCAGCTAAGTGAACAGTGTGACGCAAACTTTTTCCTATTATTTGCAAGAATATTTGTCGAGTTCCTGTTATTTATTATTATTATTATTATTATTATTATTATTATTATTATTATTATTATTATTATTATTAACGATTTTGACATGGATCAGCTGTCTGTATACGGTTAAGCAACCACAAGTATCACATTGAAGGAATGAGTGTAATTATTTACTTTAATAGTAATACAAAAGTCTATTTGCTTGTATATTCTACCGGTAATAACTGCATCCGTCTAGAAAACTAGGACTTAAAACAAAGGGATACCAAGTTGTGCCCACACACCGCCCCAAATCGTGGGTGCCACAAATTCTCTTCTACGCCTTAGCACGATAAGGGCTGTAGCGTTCAGGGAGAGAGAGAAACAACTTAATTCCATTGCAGTTATATGCTTATTAAATGTTAACTTATATTTATAAATTATGTAAGTGATCGTATCGTTTTCTGTTTATTATTATTATTATTATTAATAATAATAATAATTCTTATTATTATACATTTCTTAATACGTTGATTGCCATATGTATGGAATTCCATACACACGGCTGTCCTGTACAGTAGAGCGTGATTATTTTCCATACGCAAACAATGTAGATATTCCAACTTTGTTGTGTTCGTTCTATAGGTGTGTATGTAATTAGATACATATGGCGTAGAAATCAAAATTTAATGTCCATGCCACGTATATGCAAACCCATACACAAAGACATTTATGAACAAAGACGTTGAGTTTGAGTTTAACATCTCGTTCAGCAACGAAGCTATATGAGACGTCGGCCTACTGATTAACGTGGACTCCGAACCACGTGAGCTCTCGCCGGGAATCGAAGCCGGGTCTTCCACGCCAAAGGCGCGTACGCTAACCACTAAGGAGCTTATGAACAGAGACATTTATGAGCTAAAACAAAGGCGAAAACAAAGATGTGTGATGTGATTTTGAGTTCATCGTCCCTTTCAGCAGCGAGGCTATATGAGACGTGGACCTACTGATTAACGTGAAATCCGAACCACATGAGCTCCCGCCGGACGAAAACAGACCTTTGGAATTGATAATTGTTTGGACATTCCAGTCGGACCTACCTAATATTAACAACGTTTCTACGATAATTTCGTAACATTGCATTATTTCTTTTGTTGATTAGCTTGGTTAGGCTTATTTAAACACTTTCTTCTTTGCACCGACGTGTCACATCTCTTGGATGAAGATACACTAGCTCTCACTGGAAATCTAATCCAGAACCAATGCACTTGAACCATTTGACCACAACAAGGCACATTTAAAAAGAAGTTTCGATCTTGTTCGGAAAAATGTAATTAGGTGTAACATTTAAAAATATATTTAAGAAAGGGTACGGAGTAAACGCACTGTACTTTTTCGCTCGAATTTTTTACACTGACTTATGTTAGGCTGCAACTGTTATTGAAACATTTATTTGGGAAATTGCGAATAAAATAATGTTTTGGAAAACTTTGCTAGAAGAAACTTCAGGCCCAAAAGTAAAGTACCCATTGGCCATATTTCCGTTAGAAATAACTTGATCCATATATTAGAATTATAAAGGATATAATTGTATGTGAACTATAAGGAAAAGCGTCTGAGTAATTTCTGAGAAAATTATGCAAAAAGTCACCCCCAAGAATAAATTATCCCTTGTGGATCTTTTCAGTACAAACGAGCTATGCTATATTGTTAGTGTTTTCATAAAACATTTATTTATGAAATACGAACACAATCACCTGAGTCGTTCTTGAGAAAATCGCAGGGTAAAACTTACTGTCAAAAGTAATATACCATTTCTAAATTTTCCGGATGAGGGAATTATACCATATAGCTAGGTTATATATGTAACACGTATTTATAAAATATGAACAACAAACATCTCCTGAGTTGTTTTTAGGAAGGTCATCGGGAAAAGCTTACCGCCAAAGGTAAACTCTTCTATCTGTAATTTTGACAGTATATCGAGTAATTTTTAAGCAAATCGTCGGGTAAAATTTCACTGTCAAAGTAAACTATCTCTTTTGGATTTTTCTTTTCGTAACAAGCGAGTTATACCATATTGTAAGATAACTACAGAAAATATTTTTACTGAAATTAGAACAAATTTTTCTCAGTTATTACTGAGACAATTGTCCCAAAAAAAATTTACCCTTGAGAAAACCACTTTTTCTGTATGTCATCGGAATATACTATTTATTCTCTATGTTAGTTTATTAATGAAATATTTCTTTACGAAATATGAACACAATTGCCTGAGGCGTTAATGGGAAAACCATCGGGGGAAAGCTCACCCTAAGATTAAGCTACTCCTTCGAACGAGTTGTCATATTGTTAGGTAATTAATGATAAGTTTATTTATGAAATGTGGTTGAGAAAATTGTGCAAAAAGAACGCATACCATACAGTAAATTACACCATATATATTTTTTCAGAAAAATTATTCATATGTGGTGGAGATTTCTTAATAAAATATATATTTATCAAAAGTAAATAAAATCGTCACAGCTTTTTTTTATTTGAGAAAATTGAATTATTTTAAATTTTAATCCTTCAGTAAATTACCCTTGCTTTTAGGTGTCGAAGGACATAAAATTCGAAAGATATTATGTTATTAAAACGTTATATCTAGAATTCGGTGCAGATACGTTGAACAGTATAGCCTCTATTTGAGTGCTTGTAAAAGCGTGACAAACCGAGAGACAAATAGATGGACAGACATCGAAAAATCATTTTTTTCGATATGTAGGAGCCATGTAACTTGAATTTATTGAAATCTGGTATTCGGTTTTTATAACTATCACCACACTCTCTTCTTTCGTCGCGCAAATGTGAAAACGAATAGGCCTACACCGACACGTAATGTGATAATTTGTAATCCCAAAAATTTAAATTGTTATGTTTAATGTGTGGTTACTCTAGAAAAAAAGCTTATGCATGTTACATCATTTTATTATCAGTTTTTCATGCTACTGTATAATTCGGTACGATTATAGTTAATATTCATGGCATCTTTTGGAAGCATTCGCGTTCCTCACAAAAAGAGTTGTAGAATTTAGTTTTGTTTAAAGAAAGCACTCTTCATTTTTTTTTCACACAGCCTTGCATTTGTTGCACTTGTGGATATGAAACAAAAGGAGAGAGAGAGAGAGAGTCAATACTATAAAAAGAAACACACACACAGAAACACTAGAACAGTTTTTTTTTCTTCATGACAACGAGCTATCGCTGTGACTGTGTTCCTCACGCTGTGTGTAAAGCTGCAGGTTGCTCTTGTTTTGTTTTTCCTGCTCCTGACTCACAGACACTCGCATTGAGTTGAAGCTGTGTAAAAACGGAGAGGGAACGGTTAAGCATACCATACCATAAACTAAAAACAATCGCTATTAATAATAAATAGTAAGCTAATTCTGAATAAATACGTCATCAGAAAAACAAAAAGTTATTTCATTATTATATTATTTCGTTTCTTATTAACATAAAAATTATACACTTTCTACAATGTTTTGTAAAGAAAAAAAATTGAACAGGACCGGATGTAATTCGATCTGGTGTCAAAACAGTATAAGAATTACTAGGCCGTCACTCTACCCACTTGACCACAAAAATTTTCTTTTGTTGCCTATCTTTTTCTTAAGAAATAAATGCTCATGGCTATAGAGCATGTCACTTCCAAACTTAAGAGGGGGGCGCGGTGGCTCAGTGGTAGAGCGTTCACCTTTGGTGCTTGGGGTCCCTGGTTCGATCCCAGCTCGCGCCGTGTGGACTTTGTGGTGGACAAACATCGTGCTCGTGGGTTTTCTCGGGGTTCTCCCGTTCCCTCCCACATTACTCATTCCACCATTTCATTCATTTCTCATCTTCACCGTCTACTTTAGCCTAACCGGCATAACCGTGGGACGTAAAACTAAAGATTTCATTTCATTTTTTCCAAACTTAAGACAACAGTTTTTATCTTTGTTTATATATTTCCGTATAACATCTTGATTACAGAAGCTAATTTATATTTGGCAGACAATTTACACCCTAGATTTAAGCCAATAAATGCAATATTTTATTCCAATTTCCAGTTCCTTGGTTCATCTCCTACTAATCTTGTTATTCCCTCTGCAATCGTGCTGTGCTACTCCAAAAATTCCCTCGAAAAAATTATTGCCAGTATGCACAAAACCGAAAATAATTTGGCTTTTTGCTTATATTTTTATTATTTTATTATATTTTTTTGGAAATACCTCCTTAGATGGATTTCTTTATATTATCTCCACTTACTAATAACTGAATTTTACCAATAAACATATGGAAAATGGAATAATTGCGAAAAATCGTGAGTTACAGTATACGCCCAATATTTTTTTGGGCATGGGAGTACATTCTCTTGTTGAAAAATTATCTATGCGTTATTTAACGAAATAATAAAATGTAATTTAACGAAATAACGAAATAATAATGAATTAAATCACACAAACAGCGTTTTCAGTTTTTGATATTTGTAAAAAATTTGAAATGATATATAGAACTCCTTCATTGAATGCCACGTTAATAGGGAAAGTGGATTTGGGTTGCAGAGCGCACCTTGTATTTCACCACATTTCATGATTTTTGTCCTCAGCTTGGATCGCTAAAATACTTGCGTGTTGTGTGATGAATAGTTGGACATTAATTATTAATAACAACCCGGGTCTAATATAGCACATTCAATAGTAGGAATACTGGGACATCAATCGCAGAAAGTACAGCAAAACGTTCGTGGCTTGTATGAAACTATGACGTCTATGACCTCCAACTGCCAAATCGTTCAGAACACTGTCTTCCCACACGTAGGGTGGTGACATTTGCTGGAGTTTTTTGACTTACTGCGAATGCACAAACTGTTCCTATTCATGTTCCAGTTATGGTTTATATTTCAGTACCTGTTCCTGTTCCGATTCCGATTCCTGTTCCGGTTTCTGCTCGAACCCCTGTTCCGAGTCAAGTCCAGTACCTATTCTGGTTTTGGTTCCCCCGGAGCAGACTACGCGCAGCAAGTAGCCTTTTACGGCACACAGGAACACGAATGCACAAAAACATTCCACCCAACAGCAAGACCATGAACGACCATGACATTGTCGGTAGTATTTTTCAACCATTATATAACAACAGCGATGTACTCTTTCTCTTTTACGAGCACTTTTTTTTATAAAGAAGACTTATAGGAGCAGATTACGCGTAACGAGTAGCCTTTTACAAATATGAACACCACGGGACCACACAAACGCAGAAACATTACACACAACAGCAAGACTGTGAACGACCATGACACTACCGGTAATGTTTTTTTACCTATTATATAACATCAAGGATGTACTCGTTCTCTTTTACGTGCACTTTTTGATGTGGCAAAAACACAATGTCAATATAATAGAGCAGAGATTTAAAAAACAACAACACCATTTAACAAGACTGGTTATTCACACACACACACGGTTTACGGAGAGCTTAATATCGCTCCAGTGACCAACACACGCATGGTTTACGGAGAATTTAGGATTCCTGTTCCGGTTCGCCCGGAGCAGTATGCAACGAGTAGTCGTTTACAACCTGTAAAGACAATGGCACATTTTGTTATTACAGTAGAGCAGACAATAAATATAACCACATACACACACACACACACACACACACACACCTGTTTTCGTACGCGCAGGAAAATTACAGTTCCAACTGCAATTTCCGGTTCCGATTAAACACACCACCAGCACCAGCAGACCGCAGACTAACAGGGCTATGAACACACATTCCAACTCCTATTGAGCATAGTAGAGCAATGGTTGGCTTTCCGTTTGTGTGGTTTTAGACGCCCATAGTCTTCTTTGTTTTTTTCTCCCTGTCTCACACAAACACACACACAGAGACACTGTTACGTGTTGTAACTTTATATATATATATATAAATAAAAAAGTAATAAGAACAGTATTAGAGTTGCGTCTTAGTTTTCTTTTGTTAAAGGGTTAATCAGCGCCGCTAAGTGGTTGGTAAACGAACTATACCAACAGGTATGTGAAATATGTGTAAGGCCGCTTCATACTGAAGTTGGTGATAGCAAGGGTAAAAAATATCCAGTGCAGAATTAGATTCTAAGTGAAATCCACATTGTTGCGACGAGTTTGAGCAGATTTTGTAATGGAGTTGTGATATTTCGCTCTTCTTGTTAATGGAAATTTGATTACAACTTGATATAAGGTTGTTCTACGAATTAATACTAAATAGGAGGATAGAAAAAAATAATAAATTTCTGTGACTCTGTGGACGTTTAAATAGAAGGCGTAAGTCTCATAAAAATCATATGTTGTGGTGGATAAAGACTCCAATGTTCAAGATTTGTCAAGTTATTGTACATTCGTTGGTTTATTTAATTCATATAAAAAATATATTCGTTCATAAGAGCTTATCAATTAACCTGAATGGAGAACTTGGTGATATATTTTTTAGTTATCAGTTTTATTAATCTGATATTTCGCGGCAAGTAAGTAATTTTCCAAGTGAAATAAAGCTTTATGTTATATGGTATTCTGCAATATTCTGATGAATTTAGTGAACTATTGCTTGTTTCTCTCTGCTTCAGTTTCACAATTTAATCAAACAAAATGTATGGTGATTTCTCGACTGGGATCGCCTTACCCTATGCGACTGTCCATGCTTACTTCGGTAAGGTCACATGAGCACAGCGTAACGCCAAATCACCAACTTCAGTATGTAATTGAAGTTGAGCAGAAAGTTCTTCACAGTTTGTGTGTGAAGTGGAGGACACATTTTAGTGTAAGTAAAGTAATGAAGCTTAAATTGGAGACCATGATCGGTTTAGAGATAAAAACCTGAATGGAGACCATGGTCGGTTTAGAGATAAAAATCCATTTCTAGAAAGAAATAATAGAACTTCTTTTTCTTCTGAACATTCGGAGTTACGTACTTTTTCGTTTTTAAATGAAAGTGATAGTGAATCGGAATCAGCTTGCAATGTTTGTGTTCACACTGAAGGAAAGAACAGATGTATTACGTCATTATCTGGGCAGAGCGAGTTGTTGGTTGAGCAAGGTCATGCATACGAATGAAGGAGTGATAAACCTGCTGTTGGAGCCGAGTCTGTTGGACAGTGCGTGACGAATCCATTTAGGTTAGTGAGTGAAGGCGAGAAAAAGGAAGAAAATCGTGGGTTTGGTGAAAGTGGAAATTAAATGCGTTTATTCCCTATAGTGTTAATATGGACAAAATTACAATTATGGCAGCTAATCAGAACTTCTTACATCAAGTGGATAGTATTCCCCATTGTGATGGAATGGACGATATGGTTACTTTTAAGTTCCTGTTGGCGGTGTATCGGATAATTCAGACTGAACAATACCCGAAGGAGGCAGTTTTTGTTAGTTCCTTGGGACGGACATCAGGTATTTTCTATAATGAATTTAGTAAACAAATGTTGATTACTAATGATTGGAGTGTTATATGCAAATCTCTGTTTGATCGTTTTGTGACTCCATTAGAAAAACAACAAATTTTACGTCTTTATGTTCATTGTTTACAAGAGCCTAACGAAAATGTTATGGCGTCTGTACAAAAGGTTACTGATAGTTATGTGGTTTGTACCGGAAGGACAGATCGAACAGCGATCCTTACGAATATAATGGAGGGTATGATACATGCTCTTAAGTATGAGTGGTTTAAATACGATACTCCAAATGACTTAGATACATTAATGAATGAAGTGCAAAAGTATGAAATACATTCCAGAAATCAACTTGTATATAATACCATAATTAGGAATCAAACAGTGGCGGAGCAGAAAGAACTCAATATTAGCTTTCGCTCTAGTGTTACATATAGTTCAGTACCAGATCTAAACAAACTTGGTGGTAGTTTTGCCAGGGTTAATCTCTCTTCCAAAGAAAGGGTTAGGCCCACTACTTCGAAGTCAAGGAGCCGGGTGGAATCCCAGCTAGACAAAGACTCTAGAAGCAATTCTAAAAGGGGTGCTCAAATGTTATTGGATACGAATAAACAGTTTAATAGTAAGGATTTAGTGGCTTCTTTCGTTGAAGTGTTTGTATTAGGACAGCGTATCATTGGGGGGATAGATAGCTGTCCATCGGTGAGCATACTCAATAAAGAATGTTTTGAAGAGTGGTACCAGAAACAAAGAAATCCTTTTAAGGTTGGGGGCCGCGGTGGCTCAGTGGTAGAGCGTTCACCTCTGGTGCTTGGGGTCCAGGGTTCGCTCTCAGCCCCCGCCAAGTGAACTTTCTGGTGGACAAACACCGTGTGCGCGGGTTTTCTCGGGGTTCTCCCGTTTCCTCCCACTTTCTTCATTCCACCATTGCATTCATTTCTCATTATCACCGTCTCCTTTAGCCTAACCGGCATAATCGTGGGACGTAAAACTCAAAGATTTCAATTCATTTTTCCTTTTAAGGTTCTGAAGGAGATGTTTACAGGTGTGGGGGTTTCTGGTAAAGCATTGACTCTTACGTCGTGTGTTTATATACCTTTAAAATTCAGCAATAAAGTCTATCGGCTGAAGTTCTTTTTAGTGGACCGACTAGAGCCGACGTTTATCATTGGTATCGGGGAACTGAAATACTTGAATGCTCGTTTGGATTTAACATCAGATACGTTGTATTTAGGTCAAGCAGGCCGTATTTCTCATTTTTGGTGTGGAAAAACGACTATGGCAACATAGTAGAGCAGAAATTTAAAAATAACCGCTGAAGTTTCTCAGTGGTTTGCTCATACTTTGAGTGTCGTCTTATTGATAAAAAAGCATATAAAAATCAGTAATAAACATCAGTAAATACTACCACCTCTTTATGCTTATTTGCGGCAGACCTAAGATGACCAAGCTTTATCTTAAACTTAATATTTAAATCCATTTGCTTCTTTTTTAACTCGTATTCTAGCCAACTATTAGAAACATAGAATTCGGAAATACCTGCAAAGCTTAAAACGTACCGAGTTTTACCTCAATATTCTAATAATTGGATAGCCGCTATTAAAAATTCTTATACTTCCTGTAAATTCTGTAATCTTTGGCAAGACCTCAGTTTAAAATAATATTGTATTTTTCCCAATAGGGTGTCGATCTCGTCCGAAGTGTACTGGTTCCAGTTAAACTTCTCCCTATTCTTAAAAAGTCTATCGTCTACAGTAACACTACTAATTCATGTAAAAGAATAACCATTAAAATAACTTATACCATCTGTTACCAAAGTAACAAAACTAATATAGTTCGAGAAATAAGCAATTGTAAGCCCATTATGTTTAGAAAACAAAATCCTTCTTTCCTTAGGTAATCCATATCGGAGCATAACTTTAAAAATGTACTCTTATATCCACCTTTTAGACAACAAACAAGCTTATTTTCGGTGTGGTCCTTCTTAGCTATCAATGCAGCTACATGTTTAAAAGACTTAAACTCTCTAACAGTAAACACAAACATAAGATAAGTGGACTCAATATCGAGTTCGCTTCAGAAATTAGAAAACAAATTCTTTAGCTCTTCTTCTTGCTGTTCCCTCTCCTTAATAACGGCTAATAACTGTAGATATCAACTCTTTCTTTCTTCTACACACTTCTTATTTAAACCTTGATATTCTGCATGATTTTTTTGTATTTTTTGCTCTTTCAATTATTGCATTCTCTTCTTAATGCACTGCAAATAAACCTTATTAGATGGGGATATTTCCCGAACAGTAAATTGATACAAACGGTTGGTAATATTAAACCTTTTTCGAAACCCATCTGGAAGAACATTACTTGTGTCCACTAGACCAAGAGTTGAAACATTAATATTTTTGGAAATAGTGGAGAACAGAGAGTTTGTCGTAGTAAAATATGTGTCCCCTTCCTTTAAATAACACTTCTGCTGCATAGAAATTCGATTCTCCTCACACTCTTCTATAGCGATTTAATTAATAGGCAATGTATTGAAACTAAAAGCAGAAAGTACAAACATTATTAACTTCTCTCTTTATTCTGTTTTATCCAGCAATTTTACTTGGGAGCCTGTTAACTCTTAAGTATGTAAATTACCCCAATAAGCATTACTTAAAAGCTGTTATGTCTTATTAACTACTAAACAACTGTTCTGTAAAAATATCCGTTACCTTTATTCGCATCTTAGAAATCGGGACCTTATAGAACGGAGCATCTGTAAAATATTCTTTGATGTGTAAAAATAGGTCTAAACAGTATTGTATTGGATCCCACTTATTAGAATTTATCCACTCGTCAGTAGAGTAGTTAAAGATAGTCCCTTCCAATCTCGTAATTCCATTTTCTTGTGTCAAATTACTCTTAAAATACCCTGTAGACGCTTGTCTGGAGAATTAACAAAGTCAATTAGGTGGTTACCCAAAACTTTAGATACACCTGGGGAAGTAATTTGGCAAATAAATTTGTTTTAAATTTTAATGAAAGAATTACCTGTATTCCATCTAAAACAATCTAAACCCATGGAATCATCGTTATTACAAATAGTGTGAATAAGCTTGCCCCTCTCGAAATTAGGTATAGAAGAACCCTCCATTCTAAAATTAAAATTACTAATAAAATAATTTTTCATTTTTCACTTAATAAAAATACCTGCAAAACCTTGTGTAATATTGAAATATAGAAGAAAATAATATTCTGTTTGTAAATGGCCTAAAATTTATGTTTAACGCTTTAGTAATTTTGTAATTGACAAATCTGATAATTCCACCTTATATAGTATAATGATCGGATCCTTGTATTTCTTAGTTATATCTCTAAAATATTTTTGCACAATTGCCTGTACACCTCTTGCTCTTTTAGTTCAAGAGTATTGAAGGAAAGATAATTTTAAAATGGTACGTTGTATATTTGTATATTGTTACTACTTGTACATTTTTATTACTTATAAATTATGGGCATAAAGTATTTTATATATGTACTAGACTGGTTAGATTATTCGAAGAGAAAAAGAAGAAAAACAAGGAAGTTAGGTATAATATTGATATAAAAAAAGACACATCGTTGTTTTAAAGTTTTTATAATATGATTGTTTTAGATAATATATGTTTTAAATAATATAATTGTCGATAGGATGTTGTCAGGACAACAAGGTATAAATAAATAGAATTAATACAAAAACGGAGTGTGTGTTATTTAGTGGCTCAATTTATTAAAAAGAAAAACCAGTGAATCGTTATATGTGGTGCCGAAACCCGGGAAGGAAGGAAAAGTTGAATCGTTGTATATGGTGCCGAAACTCCGAGAGTAATTGTATCGTTTTGGAAGTATAGTAAAAAGCGATCAATATTGAGCCATATTTTAATTGTACGATTTTGAGAAGTGGCCGGATTATATATAAGAACATTATGAATGTAACTGATAGCGGAACGATTGACAATCAAGAAATAAATTCTTCAGACAACATGTTGAAAGCGTTAAAAGAAATATCACGACAAATCAAGTACCAAGCTCGACTGAGTGATGAGCAGCTTGAAAAGGTGAATCAACAATTTAAAAAAAACTGAACCAGAAGGTGAATCAACAAGATCAGCAATTTGACGAAAGATTAGAGCACTCGCAGCAACATAATGATGGCATACATCAATTAAATCATATAATCCAACAAATTGCTGCCAAATTTGGACGCTATGATGAGGATATGGAAAAGATAGCGCAGAGATGCAGAGAAGTTCAGGACACAGTTGATATTATAGAAATCAAGGAGGAAGCAAGCTTTGAATCTACATTAGTGGAATTTACGAATTTTTCACAAAAGCATAGTGCCGTACTGGTTGAAACAGACTATCCTAACTTTTCCTTTCAGTCCCATACTTCTGATTGTCTTATGGATGCTTCGTGTAATGGTGACATCGGTATGTATCAAAGTGTGAAACGTACGGCCGTTTCGTCTAGTGAATGCTACTGATTGCTTGTATTCACAATATATTCAACATGATATTAATTCTGTGGTTCATGTACCTGGAGGTAACTTGATTCCAATATTCGTGAAATGCAAAAAGAAAATGTGTGTTCCTATTAGTGCTTGTGTTGATTGGTCGATTGAGTTGAATCTGTTGAATTGTTCATTCAACGAAATGATCAATATGATAATAGTGAGCAATCCGTTGATGTTTTTACAGAACGTGATGCAGTACATTGACTTTAATAATCTAAGCATGATATTGCAAAGTTTAGAAAATCCATCAATGGTGCAATACAGTGATAACTTGCAACATACTAACATTAATCGAAACCAACTTCGATACGTCCATGTAAGATTAAAGTGTGAACCCAATGTAAAAGGTGATGTTAATTCCATATGTACCGGTAATGTAACTGAGCCTAACTACAGAACAAAAACACAAAACATGGCAGAACAGATTACCATGAATATTGTAGAAAGAATAGGTATAGACACAACATCTCGCTACCATTGAAACGAATGAGAACTGAACCTAGTGTTACTGGTAAGATAACCGAACCTAACATTAGTAGTAACGGTAAATGTGATAGTGTGACTCAACCTAATCCTAGTGTAGTACAATTACGTTCACCTAAGAAGCATGTAAGCATTAGATCTAATCACGTTCGATGGAGAGTTCGTAGAAATCTAATAGATGATGAAAATTTTCAAAGTAAGAAACAAAAAACTGTAGATGTAAATAACGCGAAAGACTGCATTCTGGTTTATGACTTTCAATGTAACCTAAACAAATCCATTGGTCATGTAACTTAATCTAATGTAGAGGCGTCCGAAAGGATATATCAAATTGATTCTTAATATGACCACATATATCTTAATCTTATGTGTTTTCTTTGGAATTTGTTTTTCATAATATTCATGCGTTTTCCTATGATAGCAGAACACAGTATCAATCACATTATTCATGTTCCATGTTATTGAAGTATATTTTAAAGCATCTTTGTAATACTAGGATACATATTGAAGTTGATAATGTGTGTTTTCTATAAGGAATTTATATTTTAAACAATTCTTACTTTTGTGTTTTTGTTACATTCGAATTATACGCTAATAATATAAATATATCCCATCAGTTTTCCTTAGATGAACAACTATATAAATATCGCATAAATATTTTTTTTCAAAACATTCTTCATATTGCCTAAATAAATAATTAATAACTTGTATCAAGCATTTAATGGACCCGAAAAAGGGCTTAAAATCAAACAATTTGAAAATCTAATTTCGAATGTGAATTATCGTCGTTGAAATGTAGAAATAAATGAAGATGACAATAAAGTTTAAAATAAATATGATGATAAATGTGATAATAATATTTTTATAAAATTAAATATGATATATATGTATATTTTACATGGATTGCAATTTTCAAGTATACGAGGTGAATTCGAAAACGCAAATGATTAGTATGTAAAAGTAAACGATCCAGAGTTCTTTTTCTTTTTATTGAGTAAATGAATAAAATGAAAAGTCCGTCGGGCGCCATAATATACAACGGTACGTTGTATATTTGTATATTGTTACTACTTGTAAATTTTTATTATTGGACGTAAAGTATTTTATGTATGTACTAGACTAGTTAGATTATTCGAAGAAGAAAATTAAGTAAAAGAAGGAGGTTAGATATAATATCGATATATAAAAAGAGATATTCATATGTTTAAAATAATATGATTTTCGATAGGAGGTTGTCAGGACAACACGATATAAATAAATGGAATTAAAACAAAAACGGAGTGTTTGTTCTTTAATGGCTCAATTTATATAAAAGAAACAGTAATATCGTTATAATTTAGACTTAACCCTCGTAGCCCCAAGGTTAAAAAATTACGTTAAGCACCAAGATGGGGTGCAAGCGCACCCCATATTAAAATATTTATTTCTTATTTAACGCAGTGTCCAAGCTTCATATTTTGGGTTATGTCGGACAGAAGGGGGCCAAAACTAGTAAAAAACAGAATGTTTACAGAAAGAATGAGTAATTTGTTTCCGTTTCTCAATTTGAGGCAAAAGCAACATTTTCCCTAACGACAAGAGGAATATTCTGCGCTTGTCCTTTCTCTGTAGCTCCCACTCGAGGAATTTTGTCACCCAAACTGCGAAAGCATTTGTAGCGCCAATGTCTAACATATTGTAGAATATTGTCATACGCCATCGCTTGGTTTTCCTTTTGGTAGAAAATACTTTGCACGTTATGTCGATTGTATCGACGCCTCCCTTTGTATCATTGTAACGGAGGATGATTTCGGTCTTCCTTTCTAAACCTTCAGGTATCTTAGCGCCGTGAAGTTCCGTTGATAGAAGAACAACAGCTCGATTCTTGGCTCGTACGTGCGACACAAGTGTATGTTTTTTAGTGAAGCCAAATACACTTGAATATATTTCTCGTCGTATGTTTGGTAAAAACTCCGACGGAATGTCAGTTTCGTGTTTTCTTATGGTCCCACACAATGTGAGGTTCTTCTCCAATAGGGCATCGGCCAATTGCTTGCTTCTGAAGAAATTATCTGTTGTTATGCCATAACCACCTTGCAAATGTCTTACAAGATCTAGAACTATTCGTTTCCCTTGATCTTTCTCTGCCTTCTCTGCTATCTTCCCAGCATAAAGTTGTATATTGTGTGCATACGGGATTTCGTTCTCAGCAAGCACCTAGTGTTTTAGGCCATATTTATCTGGCTGATTCATCATATACACTCTTACCGGAGCCTTTCCCCTAAACCCTACAAGTTGTTCATCAACACACAGATGTTCTCCCGGATTCATGTTTTTCCTGCAATTCTCAGCAAATATTTCAAAAATGTCCTTTACGGGAGCTGTTTTGTCTACAGCTCGTCGTTTTTTCCTTGTTTCTAAATTGTCAAATCAAAGGAAAGATGTCAAACCAACAAATCTGTTCTTTCAAATTGTCTCTGGAAATACTGGTCGACAATGTGCAAGATCACTCGTCCACAACATTTTGACTGCTTCTTTGTTAGCTTTCAAAGCTCCTGCAGTAATCAACAAACCTATGTAATCCGTTATTTCTGTCCTCTCTGTTGGTTGCCAGGTACGAATGTATTCAGGGTGATGTTCGTTCCACTTATCAAATACTGAAACTGCTTATCTGTGTGTCTCAATCACAATAATATCAATAATTTGATCTGAAATAAAAAGCTTGAATGATTCGTCCATTATTGTCACGGAAGCACTGTGTTGTGTAAGGCAACGTTTCTGGTGTAATACGTTATGCGCTTTATATCTTCTGTGTGTAAACGGCTCCCTAAAACCCTTCTCACAAGATTTTGCTGTCATAAAACTGATAGTATGGGCTGTATTTTCACCTGCACTGTCACTAGATGATCCATAAAGCATGTCAGCACATTCCTCTTCACTTTGCAAAGAGTCTTCTTCAGTATCTGCTTCTGAAAGTGCAAACACTGGATCGTCGTAGTCCTCGTCGTTAAGGTATCTCAGGATTTCATTTTCTGTGAGACTACAACCCAATGCACGAGAAGTTGAAGCAACTGGGCTTCGTTTTCGTTTCTGAGACATCACAACGCACGGTTCAAAGTCAAGTACTAACCTTCAGCACTGAGCACTAAGCAGCAAAAGAATACAACTTCGTCAAATGCGGAAAAAGACAAAAAAACATTACATACCAGTGACATCTATGGTTAAAACAATTGAAGTTAGATCAAAGACGTACAAAACACTATCGCCAAGCATTACTATATAATAGCGTTCACAAAATCAGCACTGCAATCAGTGTTTGCAACTCAGAAATTTCAAAAGTGAAGAAATAAAAACAACAAACGTTAAGCACCAACGGGGGGTGCAACTGCACCCCACTAACAAAATTAAATATTCCACGTCTAATTATTTGCTGAAATGTTCTGAAAGTTTTCTCAAAGAAACGTGACACTTACAAAAGCAATGTCCTAAATGCATACATTTCTGCTAAAACACGCAAAAGAATTGTGCATAAAAAATTGAAGCTGGGGTGAACGTGCACCCCCCCCCTTGGGGCTACGAGGGTTAACACCGTGCAAAGTTAAAGAAAAATCTGAGAAATTAGATCGTATAAAAGTGTTAAGAGAACTTAAGCTTCCTTCTTAATTAGAAATGTATTGTTAGCTCTTTGCTCCTCGCAACATAATTCCCAGGAGCTTATCTTAAAAGAAGTATATTCTCGCAGAATGGTGGTGTAATTGGTTTTAAAGATTCGGATCTAGGTTCTCCACTAGCACAAATAATATCTCCCATGTTTGTAAGTAAATTGTTATCATGTAAGTTTTCTAGTAATAACCATTGTTTAAATCTCTCTGTATTTGTTTTATCTTTACCTAATAACTAAGAGAATAAACTGTAGAAATCTCAGCGGCCATTTATTATATGAAAATCATAAACACGGAACTTATTCTACGGCTACTATTGATGGCAGACTAGAAAATCTACATTACAATACACAAATTTAAGCCAGGGAGAACCTTTGACCTTATAATTGCAGAACTTTGTGCAGTCAAATTTGTCTAAAAAATAATGTTATTGCACTTTTAAACACGCTATTAAATACAAAATCTTGCACAATATAACCTATTTAAAACGGCTTTTTATGTTCTTGTGAAACCTACTAGTAGAGAGGGGTCACCAAGGGGACTTTTTTGTACAAGGTTTCCGATAATTTTTGTAACCCGATCTAGTAACTTTTTGTAGCCTTTTACAACCACATTTTTTACAGGGAAAGAGGAGTACGAATACTTTATTCGTTCCCTTTTATGAGCACTTTTAGGGCTGTATTCGTTCCACCCATATTTAAACATAGCAGAAATTACATAAGACTACGAACACATAGCAAAACAGAGAATACATTGCAGGGGTGTATTCGTTACAACCCCTATTTTAACATAGCAGATTGATAACACATCTTTCAACCCCTATTTTAACATAGCAGAAACTACATAAGACTACGAACACATAGCAGAGCAGAGAATGCATAAGATTCATTCCCTTTTATGAGCATTTTTTAAACCCCTATTTTTAACTATAAACATAGCAGACATGTGACATAGCAAAGGGCGTGTACATAAGATTACGAACACACAACTATTTAACATAGCAGAAATGACATAACATTATGAACACAATCTCCACCCCTATTTTAACGTAGCACAGATTTCGTTCCCAACCCTAATTTAACATAGCGGAAATGACACAAGCATGTCCCCAAACTAATGACAATCGAGAACAGAGGTCAAACTCAAAATCGGAGTCACATTTAGAAATAGGTCATCAGAGACCACATGTCCCAAAAGTGTTGACCATCGAGCTCAGAGCTACAACTTCCAAAAATAATGACCATCGAGAAAAGAGGTCGAACTCGAAAACGGAGCCACGTATTGCGGTGCTCTTTCCACCCTCGGAGCATTCTACGTGCAACGAGTAGGTCGTAAAAGAATATGACCTAGTTTTTATTTCCTAAATAACATAGTATACACCCTTGTTATCCCCACTTCCGGTTCTGATTAAACACACACACTTGGTTGCCTATGCCAAATCCAATTTAGTAGAAATAACAAGCAAGCACAGAAACATTTACATTTCCGATTCGATACGCCATTCGAACCGATTTGGATGAAACTCTGCATATGGGGGTTTTCGGACATGTTGATTACGAATATCATATTTATTTTTACCTGGGTCTTATAGTTTGTACGGGACACGCCATTTCTATAACAATTTTAACCGCTTTCGATGGCACTCAGTATATAGGGGTTTTCTTACATGCTGATTGCGAATATCATATTTATTTTTACTTGGGTCTTATAGTTTATGTGCGATCGCCCTTTGTATAACAATTTTAACCGATTTGGATGAAACTGCGTATATAGGGGTTTTCGGACATGCTGATTACGAATATCATATTTATTTTTAACTGGGTCTTACAGTTTATGTAGGATACGCCCTTTGTATGACAATTTTAACCTATTTGGATGAAACTAGGTATATAGGGTTTTTCGGACATGCTGATTACGAATATCGTATTTATTTTTACCTGCGTCTTATAGTTTATGTGGGATACGCCCTCTCTATGGCAATTTTAACCGATTTGGATGAAACTCGGCATATAGAAGATTTCGGACATGCTGATAACAAATGTCATATTTATTTTTGCCTGGGTCTTATAGTTTATGTGGGATGCGCCTTCTCTATGACGATTTTACCCAATTTGGATGAAACTCGGCATATGGGGGTTTCCGGACATGCTGATTACGAATATCAAACTTACGTTTACCTGGGTTTTATAGTTTATGTGGGATATGCTTTTTGTATGACACTTAAAATCCAATCACTCATAAACGAAGCAACAAATTGAGGTGGTGTTTCCACATTTACTAATTGGTCACAAGCAACAACATGTTCCAAAAATGCTGGCCATCGAGGTCAAAGGTCAAACTCGAAAATGAAGTTTTTGTACTCATTCGAGGAACCATTTTAAGTAGCTCAGCATGTTATAACTTTTTGTGCTACTCAAATAAAACGAAGCTGCACATTAAGTGGTCTACCCAATTTTGCACCAACGAGCAATTCCTTTTAACTAGCTTAGAATTTCTTGACCATATTGTACTATTTAAAGAGACAAAGGAATGAATTTGTACTAACAAGAAAAAATAAGGAAGTTTCATTTTTGCTAACTCAACATTTTATACTTTTTTGTGTCATTTAAATACGGGTGTACTATTTCCTTTTGTACCAACGAGAAAAAAGAATGTGCATTTTTAACCGGCTTAGAATTTTATAATATTTTGTAAAATTTAAACAAACGAAGGGTTAAATTTGCACCAAAAAGAAACAAAAACTACACAAATAACAAAGCAATCAATTTGTAGTAACCACGAAAAGCGAAGAAAGACCATTTTACTGGCTCAGCTTGATATACCATTTGAACTACTCGTACAAATTTGATTTTCTATTGAATTTGTACCAACGAGAAATCTCATTTCCAGGCCACGTTTTACTATTTAAACGAAGGAAGGGATAAAGTTGAGAAAGCGAACATGGACTCAGAATTTTATATCATTTTGGAATACTCAAATACACGAAGAGATATATTTGGATGGATTGTTTAGTTTTGTACCAAGCAGAAAAAGGAAATAACTAATCAAGTAAACAAAGGTACTGACCAGAAAAGCGAAGAAGGATCAGCATTCTATACTTTTTGTGCCATTTAAAAATAATAAATTTATTGCGGTGTGTCATTTCATTTTGTACCAACGAGAAAAAAGCAGAGAAGGACCATTTTTAACAGGCTTAAAATTGTATACCTTTTTGTAATATTTAAACAAACAAAGGGATAAATTTGTACCAAACAAAAAATCATGAAAATACCATTTAACTAACTATTAATTTTTGTGTTACACAAATAAAGGAATAAAAAGCGAAGAAAGACCATTTTAACTAGCTCAACATGATATAACTTTTTCTGCTACTCAGACAAACGAAACTGCACAATTGAGTCGTCTATCCAATTTTGCACCAACGAGCAATGCCTTTTTAACTAGCTCAGAATTTCTTGACTATGTTGTACTATTTAAAGAAGCGAAGGGATAAATTTGGCTGACCATTCTATTTTTCACCAACGAGAAATGCCATTTTAACTAGTTTTGAATGTCTACGCCTTTTTTTACTATTTAAACACACAAAGGAATACATTTGTACTAACCAGAAAAAGTGAAGAAGTTTCAGTTTAACTAACTCAGCATTTTATACTTTTTGTGTCATTTAAATACCGGTGGCCTATTTCCTTTTGTACCAACGAGAAAAAAGCGAAGAATGACCATTTTAACTGGTTTATAATTTTATACCTTTTTGTAATATTTAAACAAACGAAAGGTTAAATTTGTACCAAAGAGAAAAAAGCTTCAGAAATAAACAAAGCAAGCAATTTGTACCAACCAGAAAAGGCAAACAAATACCATTTTTAACTAGCTCAGAATTTCTAGACCATGTTGTACCACTTAAACAAACGAAGAGATATATTTGAGTGATTATTCAATTTTGTAGCAAGAAGAAATTCTATTTTAACTAACTCAGAATTTTATATAATTTTGTAATACTCAAATAAACGAAGAAATGAATTAGGATAGGGTATTAGGTTTCGTGCCAAGCAGAAAAAGGAAAGACTTAATCAAGTTAATAAAGGAATAAATTTGTACTGACCACAAAAGGGGAAGAAGGATCATATTATACCTTTTCGTGTTATTCAAATAATCGAAGGAATAAATTTGAGTGGTCTAATTTATTTATGTACAAATCAAAAGAAAAACAAAGAAAGTTCGTTTTGACGATCTCAGCATTTTATACTTTTTGGTGCCATTTAAAGTTGTAAGATACTCACGGAACAATTTTTATAGAGGGTCGCCTTCAAGTCCAGAGTTTTCCGATCACTAACTACATATTTGAATGTATGATTTAACCAACCAGAACTCCCATTGGTTACAGACGAAAAATATTCAATTAGAAGAGAGTTGCGTCATAATTCAATTTTAACTTAATTGTGTAGAACAGACTCCATAGCAATTAGCATTATTAAGACATGAAGACGTTCTAAAGAATCATGGCAATTAATAAAGAAAGAAGAAACAGCATATTCGGCCATTTTGGATCACAGTACTGATAGAGGAAAAGGCAGAAGAAGAGATCATATCAAAGTAAAAATCAGCTCACCAAGGAAAAGAAAAGTTTTGAAAGTTCCATGTTGCACACCATCTATACAAAAGTGCTGAATTATTAGCTCTGAACAGTTTTATTCTGTTGCTGCAGATGTTTAAGCTTCTCAATATTCATGTAGTTTAAATAAAATAAAAAAGGAACGGTACGAACTAGTTGCCTAACATTTGTATTGCTAGTATAGTGAGGGTCCTAAGGTACAGTGTATTGAGCGCAAATCTGTTTCTTCTATAGCATAGGTCACCTTTCTACGGAAAAACAAAGACAGTTCATTTTAACAAGCTCGGCATTTTATAGCTTTTTGTGCCATTTAAAGAAATGAATATATACATACGGATACTCTATTTTGTTTGTAGCAACGAGAAAAAAGCGAATAATGAGCATTTTTAACTGGCTTAGAATTTTATACCTCTTAGAAATATCTTAACAAACGAAGCGATAAACTTGTACCAAGCAGGAGAAGCAAAGAAATGCCATTTAACTAACTAATAATTTTTGTGCTACACAAAGAATCAACGGTATCAATTTATACTAACCAGAAAAAGCGAAGAAATTCCATTTTTAACTAGCACAGAATTTCTAGACCACGCTGTACTACTTAAACTAACGAAACTGCACATTTGAGTGGTCTATTCAATTTTGTACCAACGAGAAATGCCATTTTTAACTAGCTCAGAATTTCTAAACAATATTGTACTATTTAAACAAACAAAGGAATAAATTTGTACTGACAAGAAAAAGCGAGGAAGTTTCATTTTGTAATAGCCAATTAACGAAGGAATAAATTTGTGTAACCTATTTAGTTTTATAGCAAGCAGAAAGAGGAAGGAAGTAACATTTTGTACTAATAAACTAAACGAAGGATTAAATTTGTGTGACGTATTCGTTTGACCAACCATGAAAAAAGCGAAGAAGGTCCATTTTAACTAGCTCAATATTTCTGTACCATTTTGTACTACTCAAATAAAAGAAGGAATAAATTTGGGTAATCTATTTTATTTGTGTACCAATCAGAAGAAAATCGAAGAAAGTCTATTTTAACTATCTCACCATGTTACATCATTTCCTACTACTCAAATAAACGAAGGAATAAATTTGAGTGATCTATTCAATTTTGTAGCAATCAGGAGAAAAGCAAAATAAACGAAGGAATACATTTGTGTGTTCTATTTTTGTGGTACTAGATTTTGTACTATTTTGTATATTCTTGTGTCACCCAGAGAAAGGTTAACTTTATAGTAGCATTGCTTTTCCCGTTAATTAAAAATGCACTATATAAGAAGCCTTGAAATTACACTAAAAATAATCACAATAGCTGTTTTTCCGTAGAAAGGTGCCCTATGCTATATAAGAAACAGATTTGACCTCAATACAATGTACCTTAGAACCCTCACTATACTAACAATTCAAATGTTAAGTAACTCGTTCGTACCGTTCCTTTTTTATTTTATTTAAACTACATGAATATTGAGAAGCTTAAACATCTGCAGCAACAGAATAAAACTGTTCACAGCTAATAATTCAGTACTTTTCTATAGATGGTGTGCAACATGGAACTTTCAAAACTTTTCTTTTCCTTGGTGAGCTGATTTTTACTTTGATATGATCTCTTCTTCTTCCTTTTCCTCTATCAGTACTGTGATCCAAAAAGGCCGAATATGCTATTTCTTCTTTCTTTACTAATTGCCATGATTCTTTAGAACGTCTTCATGCCTTAATAACGCTAATTGCTATGGAGTCTGTTCTACACAATTAAGTTAAAATTGAATTATGACGCAACTCTCTTCTAATTGAATATTTTTCGTCTGTAACCAATAAGAGTACTGGTTGTTTAAATCTTACATTCAAATATGTAGTTAGTGATCGGGAAACTCTGGACTTTAGAGGCCCCACTCTATAAAAATTGTTCCGTGAGTATCTTACAACTTTAAATGGCACAAAAGGTATAAAATGCTGTGCTCGTTAAAATGAACCTTCTTTGTTTTTCTTTTGATTGGTACAAAGATACAATAGACCACTCAAATTTAATCCTTCGATTATTTGAATAACACGAAAAGGTATAATATGATCTTTCTTCGCCTATTCTGGTCAGTACAAATTTATTCCTATATTTACTTGATTAAGTCTTTCCTTTTTCTGCTTGGCACGAAACCTAATACCCTATCCTAATTCATTTCTTCGTTTATTTGAGTATTACAAAATTATATAAAATTCTGAGTTAGTTAAAATAGAATTTCTTCTTGCTACAAAATTGAATAACCACTCAAATATATTTCTTCGTTTGTTTAAATAGTACAACATGGTCTAGAAATTCTGAGCTAGTTAAAAATGGTATTTCTTTCCCTTTTCTGGTTGGTAAAAATTGATTGCTTTGTTTATTTCTGTAGCTTTTTCTTTTTGGTACAAACTTAACCTTTCGTTTATTTAAATATTACAAAAAGATATGAAATTATAAACCAGTTAAAAATGGTCATTCTTCGCTTTTTTCTCGTTGGTACAAAAGGAAATAAGACACCCGTATTTAAATGACAAAGAATAAATAATATGCTTAGTTAGTTAAAATGAAATTTCTTCGGTTTTTCTGGTTAGGACAAATTTATTCCTTTGTCTGTCTAAATAGTACAAAAAGGTATAAATATTCTGAGCTAGTTAAAATGGCATTTCTTGTTGGTGAAAAATTGATTTGGTCACCAAAATTTATCTCTTCGCTTCTTTAAATAGTACACCATGGTCAACAAATTCTGAGCTAGTTAAAAAGGATTGCTCGTTGATGCAAAATTGGATAGACCACTCAAATGTGCAGTTTCGTTTGTTTGAGTAGCACAAAACGTTATAACGTGCTGATTTAGTTAAAATGGTCTTTCTTCCCTTTTTATTTTTTTGTTTGTGTGGCACAAAAATTATTAGTTAGTTAAATGGTATTTCGATGCTTTTTTGTTTGGTACACATTTATCCCTTTGTTTTTTAAATATTACAAAAAGGTATAAAATTCTAAGCCTGTTAAAAATGGCTATTCTTGGCTTTTTTCTTGTTGGTACAAAAGGAAATAGGACACCCCAATAAGTTTATTATTATTTAAATGGCACAGAAAGTATAGAATGCTGACACTCCTTTGCTTTTCTGGTCAGTACCTTTGTTTACTTGATTAGTTATTTCCTTTTTCTGCTTGGTACAAAACTAAATAACAAAACAAAATGATATAAAATTCTGAGTCCATGTTCGCTTTCTCAACTTTATCCCTTCGTTTGTTTAAATAGTAAAACATGGCCTGGAAATGAGATTTCTCGTTGGTAGAAAATTCAATTGGCCACTCAAATGTGTTAGAGTAGCTCAAATGGTATATCAAGCTGAGCCTGTTAAAATGGTCTTTCTTCGCTTTTTGTGGTTACTACAAATTGTTTGCTTTGTTTATTTGTGTAGCGTTTTTTGTTTTGTGCAAATTTAAGCCTCCGTTTGTTTAAATATTACAAAGGTATAAAATTCTAAGCCAGTTAAAAATGGCCATTCTTCGCTTTTTTTCTCGTTGGTACAAAAGGAAATAGGACACCCGTATTTAAATGGCAGAAAAAGTATAAAATGCTGAGTTAGCTAAATAAAACTTCCTCGTTTTTTCTTGTCAGTACAAATTTATTCCTTTGTCTGTTTAAATAGTACAACATGGTCTAGAAATTCTGAGCTAGTTAAAATTGAATTTGTCGTTGGTGAAGAATTGAATTGGTCACCCAAATTTATTCCTTCGCTTCTTTAAATAGTACAACATGGTCAAGAAATTCTAAGCTAGTTAAAAGGCATTGCTCATTGGTGCAAAATTTGGTTGACCACTCAAATGTGCAGCTTCGTTTTGTTTGAGTACCACAAAAATTTATAACATGATGAGCTACTTAAAATGGTTCTTCGAACGAGTACGAAAACTTAGACTACTCAAGTTATCCTCAGTTTTTTAATGGTACAAAAAATTATAAAATGCTAATCTAGTTAAAATGGTCCTTCTGATTTGTACAAAAATAAAATAGACCACTGAAATTTGTTCCCTCTATTACTTGAATAGCACAAAAAGCACTTGAATAGCATCTAGTTAAATGACCCTGCTTTGATTTTCTTCTGATTGGTCTAAAAATGAAATAGCTTATCCAAATTTAATCTTTCGTTTATTTGAGTAGTACAATATTGTACAGAAATACTGAACTAGTTAAAATGGACGTTATTCACTTTTGCTGGTTCATAGAAAACTAAATACTCCATTCAAATTTGAGTATTACAAAATGATATGAAATTCTGAGTTATGGTTCTTCTTCGCTTAGTTTTTTCTTGCTACAAAATTGAAAAAGGCTCACTCAAAAGTTATCCCATTGTTTGTTTAAATAGAACAAAATGGTCTTTTTTTTTGCTTTTTCTGGTTAGTTTCAAAATTCATCTTTTTTCCTTTATTTGAATAACCCAAAAAAGTTCAGAAAATCTGAGGTAGTTAAAATGGCCTTGTTTTTTTAAATTTTTCTTGTTAATACAAAATTTATTACTTCTTCTCTTTTTTCTGCTTGGTAAAAATTTATCCGTTGCTCCGTTTACGAATTATTCGGGTTTAAATACTTTACCTTTGACCTCGATGGCAAGTAGTTTTGGGACATGTAGTTGTTGGTGACCGATTACTAAATGTGAAAACACCATCTCAAAATTTGGCTTCATTTTCGAGTTTGACCTTTGACCTCGATGGTCAGTATTTTTGGAACATGTAGTGATGGTGACCAATTGCTAAATGTGGAAGCACCACCTCAGTATGTTGCTTCGTTTACGAGTGAATGTATTTTAAGTGTCATAACAAGGGCGTATCCCACATAAACTATAAGACCAAGGTAAAAATAAATATGATACTCGTGATCAGCATGTCCGAAAACCCCTATATACCGAGCTTTATCCAAATCGGTTAAAATCGTCGTAGAAAGGGCGCATCTCACATAAACTATAAGACCCAAGTAAAAATAAATATGATATTCGTAATCAGCATTCCCGAAAACCCCCATATGCCGAGTTTCATCCAAATTCGTTCAAAGGCCGTATCGAATCGGAAATGTAAACGTTTCTGCGCATGCAATTGCAATTGGATTTGGCATACACAACCAAGTGTGTGTGTGTGTGTGTGTGTGTGTGTGTGTTTAATCAGAACCGGAAGTGTGGGTAACAAATGTGTATACTATGTTATGTAGGGAATGATAAATAGGTTATAGTCTTTTACGAGCTACTCGTTTCACGTAGTCTGCTCCGAGGGTGGAAAGATTACCTCAATAGTGGCTCCATTTTCGAGTTTGACCTTTGACCTCGATGGTAATTATTTTTAGAACTTGTAGCTTTGAGCTCGATGTTCTACACTTTTGGGACATGTGGTCTTTGATGGCCTATTACTAAATGTGGCTCCGTTTTTGAGTTTGACCTCTGTTCTCGATGGTCAGTAGTTTGGGGACATGCTTGTGTCATTTCCGCTATGTTAATTTAGGGTTGGGAACGAAATCTGTGCTATGTTAAAATAGGGGTGGAGATTGTGTTCATAATGTTATGTCATTTCTGCTATGTTAAAATAGGGGATTGAAAGAATACAGTTGTGTGTTCGTAATCTTATGTACACCCCTTTGCTATTTTACATAGTTGTTCATTGTCTGCTACGTTTATAGTTAAAAATAGGGCTTTAAAAAGTGCTCGTAAAAGGGAATGAATCTTATGTATTCTCTGCTCTGCTATGTGTTTGTAGTCTTATGTAATTTCTTCTATGTGAAATAGGCCGGCGGAAGATGTGTTATCGATCTGCTATGTTAAAATAGGGGTTGAAACGAATACACCCCTGCTATCTTACGTATTATCTTCTCTACTATGTGCTCGGTATTCTCCATTGCTATGGTAAAATAAGGGGTTGATAATAAGCCATATTAAATAGTCGGTTGGAAAATGTGTTATCGATCTCCTCTGTTAATATGTTGAAATATGGGTTGAGAAAAAGCGATCATAAATGGGAACAAATACACTTTTAAAATGGAGGTCGTAAAAGATCGTGGGCGGACGCTTCAAGGTGCTCGATTTCCCGCACGTGGGCGGGGCGGTGGGCGTGGCCGGGGCGGGGACGGGGCGGGGACAAGTGGGGGCGTGGCCGGATGCGGGGTAACGTGACCGGCGCCAGCCAATCAGCGTGAAAGGGGCGTGGCTTGATTGCGCATGCGCAGTAGGAAGAAACTACCCGAAGTGACCCGTCCTACTCCTACTATTATTTGGAAAATTCACTGTGCTATTATAGACTATTATTATTATCCAAGTATAGTGTAATGCTGTCGAAATACTCTTAAAACTAGTACTAATTGGAAAATCTTGCGCAATATAACCTATCTAAAACTGCAGGTATTGTTCTTGTAAAACCTACTATTAATCGGGGAATTAATTGTACTACTATAGACTATTACTGTTACCGAAGTATAGTGTAATACTGCCTACATTCTCTTAACTCTGTCCCAAATAAGCATAAAGAGAGATTATTATTTAGTGTCGTTTAATATAGATTTTTATCTGCGTTTTTCTTAAAATGCGCGCAACGCACATAAAGTGTAAGATGTGGATATGAACAAATATGCTATTAGTAATCAGCATGTATGAAAAACGCTATATACCGTGGTTCATCGAGATCGGTTAAAGTTGTCGTAGAGAGGGCGTATCCCACATAACTGCAAGACCTAGGTAAAAATAAATATTGTATTCTTAATCAGCTTGTTCCCAAACCCCTATACCAAGTTTTATCCTAATCGGTTAATTTTGTTATAAAAGGGAGTGCCCCACATAAACTATAAGGTAATATCTGCACTATACGTCATGGTCATAAAAGGGCAAAAACACGTAACCCGATGCCATACTGATTGCTGCTCCTGTGTTATCGAAACCGTAACTGGATCAGTAGTCGGAATCGGAACTGTAATGGTTCTGCGCATGCCTGTCATTTCTAGTAAATTGGAACTGGAATTGTATTGGGCATGAGCTACCAAGTGCTCCGTGAACCATGCGATTGTGTGTGTGTGTTTTCATCTCTGCATCACTGTTTCCGTCGTAGAAGAGTAGTCTGCTCCGGGGAACCGTTTCCGGTACTTGAGTCAGAACAGGAACCGGAACCGGAACTGGAGCAGTTACCTTAACAGTTTGCTCATGCGGTATAAAATGCTCCGCAAACCAATTGTGTATTTGTGAGAGAGACAGAGAGAGCTGCAGGAAACCATACCCAAGCGGGTAGCAAACCACTGCTCCACGATCTTCAATACGAGTTGCAATATGTGCTTGTTGCCCTATGTTGTAGCATTTGTACTCTGTAGTCTGCTGCTGCTGCTGTTTAATCGGAAACGGAGGTGGGAGTCTAGAACTGTAATTTCTCTGTGCATGCGTAAACAAGTGTGTGTACTATGTTATTTAGGGAACGAAAAATCGGTCATAGTCTTTTATAACGGGTAAAAAAGAGGGATCGTAACAGCCTACTCGCTGCGTAGTCTTCTTCGGAATAGGGACTCGCACTACAACTGGATAAGTTTGGTCATGCGCTACCAAGTGCTTGTGTGTGTGTGTGTGTTTGTGTGTGTGTATGAGAGAGAGAGAGAGAGAGAGAGAGAGAAAGAATACAACGGGCGTGTAAACTCAGGCAAACGGGAAGCGAACCACTATGCTCAATAGGAGTTGCACTATGTGTTGTAGCCTTCGTAGTCTGTGGTCTGCTGCTGGTGGTTGTGTTTTTAATCGGAACTATAATTTTTCTGCGCATGCGTAAACAAGAGAGAGTGTGTGTGCTTATTTTTATTCTCTGCTCTACTGTAATAACTACATGTGCCATAGTTTTTAATATATATTCCATAAAAGCTAGTTGTTTCGTAGTCTCCTCCGGGCGAACCGGAAGAAGAATCGGATGTTCTCCGTAAACTATACGTGAATTTTCCACTGGACCGTTATTAAGCTCTCCGTAAACCATGTGTGTGTGTGTATGTGTGTATGTTTGTGACTAAACGGATATATGCTATATTGTTAAATGGTGCTGTTGTTATTTAATTTCTGTTCTACTGTTGCCGTTGATAAAAAAAAGTGCTCGTAAAATAGAACGAATATACCCCTAATGCGTCAGAAAACACTACCGGTGTCACAGGGATTTTTTAACCCTGGAAACGTTTACCCCCTGCAAAGTTTTACCCCCTGGAAATCTTTACCCCCTTGTCGGTTTCTGGTAATTTCAAAGGAAAAGTCAGAAGTCACTTTAAAAATTCATATCATTGAATGTGATCTGTCAGTGTATGCACTCACTCTAGTCAAGATGGCTTTAAATCTGAACATTTGGTAGGGTGTAAAAATTCCGTAGGAAATTATTACTTCCCTGTAGGTTTTTGGTTACTTCAAAGACAAACTCAAATGTTACATTATAAATTGATATCACTCTGTAGTATATCTTAACAGACACAATCACTTTGGGCAAGATGGCTTTAAATCCAAAGATTTGGTAGGGGGGTAAAATTTCGTAAGAAATTATTACCTCCTTTTCGGTTTCTGATTACTTCAAAGACAAACTCAAATGTTACATTATAAATTGATATCACTCCGTAGTATGTCTTAACAGACACAATCAGTTTGGGCAAGATGGCTTTAAATCAGAAGATTTGGTAAGGGGTAATAATTTCTTAGCTCGGGTCGGGTTGTCGGGTCGGGTTGTCGGGTCGGCTGAATCGGGTCAGCTCGGGTCGGGTTATCGGGTCGGGTCAGTCTTGTCAGCTCGGGTCGGGTTGTCGGGTCGGGTCAGTCGGGTCAACTTTGGTCAACTGAGTTTAGGTTGAGCTTAAACTCGGCTGGAGTCGAAAACAGCTGTTTTTCACTAGCTGCCTAATTAAAAATAGTAATTTTCAATTTAGTTTATAGAAACCATAAATGTATTTTGAACACTTGCAGCTAGTGTTGTTATGGTAAATGCTTATTTTTGTAATTGTGTGTACTTTAATTTTTAAATGTGGAAGATTGATTTTACCAATCGACTTTAATATTAATATCTAAGCCAATATGGAGTCTCGATTTCGAACAGAACTAAAATTTGTTTAAGTAAGGCCAAAAGAAAGATTGGATATGGACGAGCAAGCCCAAGCAGGGCTGCGGTGGCTCAGTGGTCGAGAATTCTTCTCTGGTGCATGGTGTCCATGGTTCGATCCCACCTTGTGCTAAGTAGGCTTAGTGGTGGAGAAACGCCGTGTAGTGGGTTTTCTCGGGGTTCTCGTGTTTCCTCCCACTATCTTTATTCCACCATTTCATTCATTTCTCATGGTCCTCATATCGCTTAGCCTCAGTGCAGAATCGCGGGACTTTAAACTGAATGTTTCATTTTATTTCACCAAGCCCAAGGACTTCGATACAAGAACAGATAAAGATTGGATATGCAAAACGAATTGCATAGTAATCATGCTCTTGGCCTTGTTTTGGGTACCACCAAGTAGCGATCAGCGTATTTTCTTTCTTTCCGTATAGTATGAAACACCATAATCAAAATCACACTTGGTCTTCATTTGTACCGACGAGGCGAGCATTCTTAGCTCTTGTATAGCATGAAAGACCACCAAGACTACGAAATGTAGGACCAATACTTGACTGCAAGACAAAGAATAAGACGCAGTATTGATGACAAAGACCCAGGGAGCGAATCGTTTGAATTTCATTTGTTGGGCTGAAAGTGATGAAATAAAATTAGTACTTTATAATTAAATGTTATACTGTATTTTTAAATTTTAAATTACAAAATTCATATTACGTATCTTCTTACTTGCAACTATATATACTGTAAAATACGTTTTAATTACTGAGAAAGAAAAATCAAAGTGGCACGGGTCCCGGAATCATAAGAACCTATTTTGGAATGAAAGTTGAAGGGTTGGAAAAAATCACAGGTGTTCTGTTTCCTCAACCCTTATCATTGTAGTTGAACGATTTCCTTTTGTTCCCGCCAAGATACTCTTGCTACTGCATTCCGAGAAGACCCCCTGCCGTCCGAGCAGGTGAGAACATTGACCTTGAAGAAAAATTTCGTCACATAGAACTAAAGCAAGAAAAAAAATTTCCCACGCCGGACATTGTTATCAGTTATAAAAAGAAATTACCAAACCTCAAAAGTGGCAAATATTCATTAAGATGCATATACAAATCCCCCGCTTGATCTAGCTAGTGGTTAACGTGTAAGGCTTCGGTACACGTGGTCCGGGTTTAATTCCCAATGGGAGTGCATTTTGGCGTTCACCCAGTGTTGTGACCATAGTGCTCTTAAACGGGTCGATTTGAACCGGCCCGAAGCGTCACTCGACCCGACACTACTCGGATCGGGTCAGCTCGGGGCGGGTTACGGGTCTGGTCGGGTCGGGTTACGGGTCTGTAAGGGTCGGGTTGTCGGGTAGGATCAGCTCGGGTGGGTTGTCGGGTCAGGTCAATCAGGTCGGATCACGGTTCAGGTCAGTCTGGTCTGGTCAATCAATTCGGGTCACGGTTCGAGTCGGGTCGGTCTTCAACCCGACCCGACCCGACCCGTTGAGAGCACTACTCTAAAGACATCAAATGTTACATTATAAATTATTACTCTTGTAAATTATTCTGTGTTGTTCTTTAACGGAGGCATTCACTTTGGTCGATATTACTTTATGTCCGAAAATTTGATAGTGGGCAATATTTTCCTGAGATATTTATACCGCCTGTCGGTTATTTGTTTACTTCAAAGATAGTATCAAATGTTATATTATAAATTGATGCTACTCCGTGTTATTTCTTAACAGACGCAATCATTCTGGTCAAGATTGCTTTATGTCCGAAAATTTGGCTTCATGACCAAAAACTTGATAGTCGGTAATGTTTTCCTAGGAAATAATTGCTTTTCCAGTTTTGCACGTGATTTGCTGTCTGACGAGAGTGTCTTAAGAAAAAATGAAATGATTTTTTTTAGGTTTACGTCCTACGGCTATGTCGGTTAGGATAAAGGAGACAGTGATTATGAGAAATGAATGAAATGGTGGAATGAAGAAAGTGGGAGGAAACGGTAGTACAAACAGAACAGAACAGAACCCTACAAACTCGGTCATAATGCCTAAAACACTATTAGAATGACGAACTGCCAGAACGACCATCTAATCCTCAAATTGCCCTCAAATTAGAAATCAGGAAAGCTTCCCACAAAGTCTATTATAACGCCAGAACACACTATTGTCATTGTGTTCAAAAAGTCTAACAGACCCATCGCCCACAAAACGGGCACACCACTCTAAACGTTTGTCAGGACTTCTGAATCCGTGAGAATATTGCCATAATAGTCTTAAAGCCGACCCCAAACACTCCGAACAATTCCGAACACTCACAAGGGATGTATGCGAACCGCGAAGCTAGATATTTATGAAAATTAGCACTGTGCTTATTTGTTTATCGCTAATCATCGCGGTAATAGTCACTTGGTGCGGAAACGCCTTGTTTATCCGCTACATATAATATGTGTACCAAGTAATGACCTAGTGAAATTGTGCAGTTATACCAGAAAAACGCCGGGAAAACGCAGAGAATGGAAAATGTAACATATAACCTGATACATATGGGAGTGGGGGACGTGATCATATACAGGACAATAGTGTTAGAAAAGCAGTGTTGTCATCCGAACACAAACTAGAAGACTTTTAAATAAAATGTCTTTCATTTTATGACAATAAAGCAATTGGCCAAAAACGTAAAAAAAAAAAAGGCTGGATTCTCAATGTTAGAAAATGTGGTAGATATCAGGCTCTAAAGTTGAGAAATTATGGGGTCCGTAAAATGAAACGAACAATATTTCGAAATTTTTCCGAGAGCTTTAAAACGAACTGTTTTGCGATTGCTATATTTCATAAATTCTACATGAATTTTAAACCACAGAAACGGTAGCGTAGCATCGGAAAAGACTGCAGAAAAGTTATGGAAGAAAATGTAACAAATCCGTGGCAAGACAACACAAAAGAATCGATTCGTAAAGATTAATGACCTGTGATAGTTTCAGACTAGAGTATAGGACAACTTAGCATGTGAAACAACGATGAAGATGAAACACACTGAATTTAGGTAACCAGTTACTTACTGCACAAAATATTTTAACATAATACACCAATAGAGACAGGAGAAAAGAAATAAATAGAATGGCAAAATACATACAATTCCTGCCGTAGTTGCACATTCGATATGACGTAACAAGCCTGTTAGCAACTGGATGCTATGCATGAAATGGTTTACCCCCTACTGTACATTTGTTCCTTCTGCGGTCTTTTGTACATTTGTTTGTTTCATTGTAGACCTCATAATTTCTCAACATTAGTTTCTCATATCTCCCTTATCTTGCAACACTAATAACTCACCTTTTCCTTATTTTATTTTACGTTTCATTTCAATTGTTTTATTGCCATACAATGGTATACGTTCTATTTGAAAAACTATAAATTTGGGTTTGGATGGCAACACTGCTTGTGTGATATTGTCGTATACATGGTCACGTGTCCCCCTTCCGTAGATATAAGGTTATATGTACATTTTTTTCATTTTCTGCATTCTCCGGCGGTTTTTGGGGCATAACTCGCCACAGCATCACTCGCTCACTAACTGGTATACGTATTGTACGTAGCGGGTAAGCAAGGCGTTTCTGCACCAAGTAACTATCACTACTATAATTAGCGATCCAAAATTAGCCGGGGTACAAATTTTCATAAATATAGTTTGCATGCGTCCCTTGTCAGATGAATTGTTTTGAAATATCGTATATTCGAATATAAAAAGGGGAAAGTAATTCCCAAGAAAAAAAAAACATATGTTAGTTTCTTTTAAAAAATCTTTCACTTCAGTGGCTCTATAGTTAAAATTGTAAAACTCTTCCTAGGTGCGTTGTGCTATGTATTTTATAGTTAGCCTGTATTGTATAATACTGCATGATATTATTGGAGGATGTTTTTCTCCTCTCTCTTTAACAGCATAGATTTTGTCATTTTTATAGTTAAATTTGAATACATTGAGGTAAAGTTATATTGCGGTAATAAATAATGTATCCGAAGAATCACGTTACATCGGAAGTCTACTGTAATCAAGAAATGAGAACGAAATATTACATATGTGATACAGTAATAATTTCAAACAATTTATATCGAAATTATCTTGACTAGACTGAAGCTTTACACAATCACGTCTCGTAATTCTCCTACTAGTAAAAAAAAGGAAAAAAGTTAAAAAGCACATGGACAAGCCGATGGCAAACGGCTATGCATTCCATATTGAAGTTCTGTAGACGCTAACCATAAAATCAGAAGAGAGTTCTTTGTGTAATAATTCGGAAAACATTATATCGATTTTGTTTAAACGAGAGACATTATAGCGAGAGCTTACGGACGAAAAAAAGTGTGTTTTCCATTATGTGACAGTAAATCCTTTTGTCCCCACCCTCTCCTTTTAAAATCTCTCTTTTCATAATGGAAGACCTTTAACGTTAATATATATATATAAAAGAAAGGGTATTCAAAATGTGATGCAGAAAATAGGTAATGTAATAATATTAACATTAACTGGAAAATAACTATCAACAATGCAATTGTCTGGTTACAGTGGAATGCTTAACGGCTTTATTCTCCTTTAGCCTAAGCGGCATAAACGTGAGAAGTAAAACATAAAACTTAAAGACTGGTTTAAATGTCGAAATTAACAGATATAATATCTATGAGAAGTTTGTGGTATACAGCAGAGCGTTTAATATAGCAAGAAATGTGTCTCTTTTAACTTAATGCCTTGGTTTGTTAGGCCATCATTTTCTATTAGCTTACGTAAAGAATTAGGTAATAAAATGAGTAATCTAGAATTAAGGTAGAAGTGAAACTTGGATAATCTCGGATCGCCGTTATTTATTACTCTTTTATCATTAGAAGTCATAATGTTGTTTTATGTCATTGCTTAAAAAAAGATATATATATATATATATATATATATATATATATATATATATATATATATATATATATATATATATATATATATATATATATATATATGCGTAAGCCACTACCTTATTATTTATAAACTAAATGTCAAAGTATACTACACGTCGAATTCGTGTATTACTGATGTAATTATTTCATTGTTTACAATATATTCTAAAACATTTTTCTGACCAGAACAAAATGAATTATTTAATAACTATACGATTTTTGTTACAGTTTCAAGGACCTAACGTCCTCTTCATCAGACATTGAGAAAAGACAGAAAAATGTTTTAAAATGTTATTGTGATTATCCAGAACTATGGAGTATATTTACAATATATTCTAAATGATGACATTTCGCGCTTAACGATGTATTATGAAATATACTTACAAGGGAACGTTAACCTAATTAATGTCTATTGAAAACCCAGTTTTCATATTTTTAACTGAACTTATGTTTCTTTCCAAGCGACAGTACCAAATTCGTAACCTCTGCAAAAAAGATAATCTAAAGAAAGGAACTAAAAGAACAAAGAAGTCGCTAAAAGAGCGTTATGAAGGTAGTGTAACTTCTTTGCTAACCCAAGAACGGCACGCGAATATATTGCTCATCGTGGAGTTTCCTAAATACCAATTATATGTTGAAACCTCTATCAGTAAGGATACGATCTTACACAATTTCCGTACAGGGATAGTGGCTTAAAGGTAAAGCTCACTTCTGGTGTAATGGCTTGTCGTTTCAATCCTCACTCTTGTCATATGGAAATGTGGTGGAAGGACACCATGTGCGTGGATCTTTTCAAAGTTCTTCTGTTTCCTTTCAGTCTCATCGATTCCAAATACTTATCTCTTCATCATCCGTCCTGTGTAAGTGGAAGTTGATTAAGGGTTTAAAAATTAAATTCAAACTCTACAATTCCGGTCAGGTATAATTGGTTCATTGGTACCAAACATTTCTGGTTCTGTTTAAATGAAACAAGTATCTAATAACACACTAAGTATCCAGTAGAAGAAATCCGCAAAGTCTCTGAAATATCGGAAATTGAATAAATCACGTATGCGTTACAATTTCAAACTGTACCATTTTTACCCTGTGATCTAGTGGAAAATTTCTCTGGATTTGTATTACAAACTGTCCGTTATCTTGAGTAATGATTCCAGGATAATACAGAAACTACATACATAGTTAAGAATACTACATGAATATCCCCATTAGATCCATCGTTGAGTATCTAAGATTTTGTATAAAACATGGCAATAATTCCAACTCTACTTAGTTTTTGTGGCACGTCCAAAGCAGTAATATAGAAGTAATACAATCACCAAGAAAGTTCTTTATTTTTGAGCCAATAACCTTCAGAAATTTGTCATGGTAGAATAGAAAATACATTTAGTTACAATATGCACAGGGTAGATCAGAATACCACTGCCAATAAAGACGTATATCTATGTATGTATGTATGTACGTATGTATGTATGTATGTATGTTTGTATGTATGTATGTATGTATGTATGTATGTATGTATGTATGTATCTATCTATCTATCTATCTATCTATCTATCTATCTATCTATATAGATAGATAGATAGATAGATAGATAGATAGATAGATAGATAGATAGATAGATAGATAGATAGATAGATAGATAGATAGATAGATAGATAGATAGATAGATAGATAGATATGTGTGTGTGTGTTAGATTAGAGGCTCTGATTAGTCATCCAGACTCTTAATGTGCCGTAGCACTTCGGTAGATAGTTTTGAAAAACATGCAACTCTAGGGAGTAGAGGTAAAATAGTCGACTATACAATACTGAAATGTGCATTGCGCACTGCACAACAAGGTGTGAATGAAATTTCCTAGCATTTGCAGTACGAATATTTCTGTTTACCATAAAGCAAAGACGGAAATTTCTATCAAGACACGTTACTTTTGCAATCAATTACGGGTCTCAAGAAGGTGCCACTTCCTCCGAGAAGCGCCTATGGAAATCATAAATTGTAGATAAAAATTTCTTCTGTTTCGAAGTTGCTCATCAAACAACAATTCAGTTTTCGTAATCGATCCAGCGACTCATAGTCTAGGCATCAACTTTACGAAAGTGTTCTCCTATTCGAGTTTAAAACAAATCATGTAACAATTTGGCAACCGATATTTTTTAAATATTTGCCTATCACTGATCACAAAAATGCCGGCTGCCAGAAAAAAATACCTCACGGGAGGGTAGGGGTGGCGAAGAAATCCGAAACTTTTGCCGTTTCTATTATTCACTAAAACTCCGTAACCATTGAAGCTAGAATATTAAAACGTTTTGTTTTGTTTTCTTTGCCTAATTGTCTTTTACAATTTATATATAGAGAATCTTTGAGCTAAATGTAATGGCTTTCTTGCTTTTTTCACTTTTACTCAGTCTTGGTTGCGCGTGACCTCAGCTTTTTAGGAATAGATTCATTACAAGATCGAATTCGAAAAATATTTCCTGTAAAAGTTTTTCGTCATTTAATGCTCTTTCAAAAAATATACACCTACATTAGTGTGGGACTAATAATGTCTGATTTATATACTATTTTATTGTCGTGTGTGAAATTGATCACGTCGCGGACCAGGAGTTACTTTCTCACAAACGGTAGATATTAATAGCTAATGATGATTTATACATGTACATACATACAAATATATATATATATATATATATATATATATATATATATATATATATATATATATATATATATAACTATATATATAATATTGTCTGCCTGCAAGTATATAATCATGATGATTAAGTCTGTCTGTAATGTAATTAAAAATATCCATTTCCAATATCAGTTGAGGACTTGTCCGAAATAACCCTTGTCAAAACACAAAAATTCTCTGAGGATTAAGAAGAGAGCTTTCTCTAGTTCACAGCATCAAAAGCACTGGAAATTCTTTTCTTAATACGTATGTCTGGCACAACAAAAAACATAAACAAACATGAAGCTTTCTATTCATTTTTCTATAAAAAAATCTTTTTCGACAAGTGTTGTTTTCGCTAGAAGTTCTTCGATTCATGTTCTATAATTGTACTCAGCGAAACAGAGCAAGAAGCAGATTTCAAAATTGACTTCAAGAAAGAATCATGAACAAGTTGCCCTATATATATATATATATATATATATATATATATATATATATATATATATATATATATATATATATATATATTACCACCTTTCCCTCTTAACACTTACTGTAAGGTAAGAAAAGAAAGACAAAATATAAGATATGCATAACACACTTTATAAATGATCAGTTTTTAAGACTGTTAAATCTTATTTACAGAAGAAGCACTTACCGATTATTAAGATTGTGTGTAAGAAGTTTCTATAATGCAATAAATCTATAATAGGAAACGTAATAGAAGGAACCATATAATTAAGAAATGTTTACATAAGAGAACAAATTATTTGGTTTGCAAAATTACATCTTAATAATGTTATGCCACTCGTATGTTCTAAAGGGAGAAAGGAATGTGTGATTTTTCTAATGCATCATTCATTTTTCTTCATCAATTTGTTCATTAACTGATATTGAGTTTTTACTTTCGCTCGGGCAACTACACATTGGAGTTTTTACATTTGAATTTCGAAGTTACACACACAAGTTCCTGACAGCTACACATGGCAATCTCTAAACATACCTTGGGAATATCTTTGAGTGTTTTCAAAACTGGCTTGAGAATTTGGTTCTCGAGGTAGCATCCGGAGTCTTCTGGCCTTGGTAGATCGACCTCACACTCACCTGTGTTTTTGAGAATGCTATTTGGTAAAGGGATTTCTTTTAATGTTGTTTCAAAACATCACTAGATTTAGGTAATCTCTCGAGGCTGCGTTTTGCTAAAAGTTCGACCCTAGCTCTATCACAGATTTTCACATTAATCTTGAGGAGCTTTGTGAAAAGCAGATCTGCATATTCAATAGCGTTTGCTGACAACTATCATAGGCAAAGTGAAAGGTCACAGTTCTCTGAGTAAGTAGACCACAAGTATATAATGGACTGCTGGTATCATCAACTTCACAATTCTTTGTTGTTGTTTCCAGTACTTTTAAAGATCAGAAAACTGCTAAGTCAAACTTCGAGACCGATGTTCAAAATCTTGAAAAAAAGCATGAAGAAGCAGACTCTAGAAGGATACTTCATACTGTGAATAACAATTCAGATATATTTGTTGCGACGAGTAGAGACGCCTGGAGTATAACATAATTTCTTGCGAAGAATTGTACATGATGGCAGGATTTCAAAGACAAGAAAGTTTATTCCTGTTCTCCACCTTTTCCACCAGTTATCTGAGAATGACAAGGGAGGTAATAGCTTAACACGCTCCATTTGGTGCCGTATAACGTCATATCTAGTTGGAACATCAAAGATCAAGAACTTTCTACTTATTAATATCAATACGGCTTTGTACTGTCAGCAGTTGAGCCATGTTCAAGAGAAACGCAAAAAATCTGGAGCCAGCACTTCTGTATCAAAAATGGTCCTCCTGTTGAGGCAACGCTAAGCTCTACATGCCTAGGATGACCCAGGACACCATTCTAAGCTTTGGATGCGAAACACTAGTGCATCCGCCATACTCACCTGACATTACATCGTCTGATTTTCACCTGTTCCATTCTGTGGACGATCACCTTAGAGGACGGCAGCTCAAATTCGTAGTAGATGTGCATAGTGCACTTGATACTTTCTTTACTTCACAGACAAACAAGTTCTTCCGCCATGGAATCCGTGGCCTTCCAGAACGATGGCTGAAGGTCGTCGATGTTGATAGGGACTATTTGTATCTTCCAGGCACGTCTTAGGTCACATATTTATATTCGAGGGTGGTGGATGAGACAACGACAGAACTTTCTCGGTTAGGTCTATGGAAGAGTGGCATAACATTATTGAGTACTAATTCTAGAAATCAAATAATTTGTTCTCTTGTATAAACATTTCTTAAGTATATGATTTCCTTCTATTACGTTTGTTATTATAGATTTATTGTATTATAGCAACTTTTTAATAATCTGCAAGTTCTTCTTCTATAAATAAGATTTAACAATTTAAAAACTGATCATTTATAAAATGTGTTAATCATATCTTTATTTTTGCTCTTTTTATCTTACCGTTACAGTTAGTATTTAGACAGAAAGGTGGTAATATATTAAAAAAAGAAATGGCAAATTGTTCAAGAATCTCTCTTGAAGGCAATTTTGAAATATGGTTCCTGCTTTATTTCGATCAATACCGTTGTAGTGTAGAAATCGAAAGACTTGTAGCAAAAACAAACCTTGTCGAAATAGATTTCTTTTTCATGCATGTTTGTGGATGTTTAAAAAGATATTAGAGTCACGTATAAAGAAACATATTTGCAGAGCTTCTTATACTGTGTACTAGAGAAAGCTCTCTTTTCATTTTTCAGAAAAAAAATATGTTTGAGAAGATATATTTTCCGAAAAAACCCTCAATCGATATGAAAAGTGGATATTTTTAATCAGATAGACAGACTAAATCATCAGGATCATATACTTGCAGGCAGACAAGATTATATATATATATATATATATATATATATATATATATATATATATATATATATATATATATATATATATATATATAAATCATCATCAGCTGCTAATATCTACCGTTTGTGAGAAAGTAACTCTTGGGCCGCGCCGTATTCAGTTTCTCACACGACAGAGTAAAGTCGCTTATAACCTAAGTATTATTAGTCCTAAACTAATATACGAATACGTTTTTTGAAAAAGCATAAAATGACGAAAAACGTTTAGAGGAAACAGTTTTCCGACTTCGATCTTGTAAAGAATCTGTGTCTAAAAGACTGACGTCACGCGCAACCAATACTGAGTAAAAATAAAAAAAATAACAAGAAAACCATTACATGTAGCTCAAAAATACACTAGAACCAAATTGTAGAAGATAATTAGGAACACAAAATGAAAAGAGTTCGGATACTTTAGCTTCCATGGTTACGGAGTTATGGTGAATAACAGAAACATCAAAAGTTTCGGCTTTCTCCCCTCTCACCTCCCGTGGAGTATTTTCGCTGGCATCCGGCAGTTTTGTGATCAGTGATGGGTATGTATTCAAAAAAAAAAAAAAAAAAAAGAAGAAAATAGGATGCCAAATTGTCACATGATTTGCCCTTAGAACTCAATTTGTCAGCCCCGATGTCTAGACTATAAGAATATCACCACTACTCCAATGGTCTCAAATACGGGAAACGCATGAAACTTACTAGACACTTTGGTAATATTTATGCAGTCTAGTTGAAATTGATCACAAATTTATTTTTTAATTTATATATAGTTGGCATTTTCATTTACAATCAAGTGTAATTTTCCATTGTCTGATGCACTCGTTTTGCATAATTATATTGACATAACTGTTTTCAAGTATGAAGTACAACGATAAAATATTGTACTGTTATTTAATAGTTATGTGCTAGAAATAAATAAAATAGTTTACCTGTAATGTCAGTCAAATCGCGAAGGACTCTCAGTTTTGTTTTGATTCTTGAGTTATGGACTACTATGTTCAATCGATGAGTTTCTTCAGTTCGTAGATAGTCTTGTTCTGTTCTGAAAGGAGTGGCATTTATTATTTTTTTAAATTATGTTATTTCATACAATACTGTATGTACAAAGATAAAGAATTATTTATTGAGTGAAAAGAACAGATGTAATAAAAATGTTTAACTTAAACTTCTACTAGCAGAATACAAATTATTCGGACGGGGAAGTATGATTTATGTGAACTATTTTAAACTACGCTCTTCAGATTAAATATACAGTGCTTGTCAATGTAAGGGTTCGATATAGCTGAAATTGCGATCACAAACACCCACTAAATTGGTCTTAAGTAACCTTTAACTACATGAAGATCAAATCAAGTCAGCTGTTAAATTTATCTATCTTCTCAAAGTTTGGTTGTAAAATAGCTTCTTTAGCCTCCAAATTCTGAAGATTTTCTCCGTTTAAGGGAAACGTTTACCCAACAGTTTTGTAAGTCAAACAAAATTTGCCAAAACTGAGCCTTAAATCCGTTATTAGTGTGTATAATTTGCCAAAATATTTTTCTTATTTGAAATATTCATTTTATGTATGTGAAAATACATAATATAGTTTACACATTTCATGACTGTAAGCTGAACATTTCAAAGGAAATTAGTATATTCATTTATTTATACATTTATACATTTCTGGAAATTATCAACATGTATTGACATAATTGTAACACGTATTAGAGAAGCCATCAATTTGCAAACATATTATCTGAAGATATTACGAATGAATAGTGTCGTGCGGTCTATGTTAGGTACCATCCCCTCATTTGCCTTCTGCGATTAAGGAAAACCCACGAAAAAATTAACTCAAAATGGTCAGGTTTATAGAACTTTTCGACTGAATGTCCCCACCAGGAATCGAACAAGGGAAAGAGGGTTGTGACTACGGTACGTGCGAACACAAGGGAATCCTCAATAACAAGGCAAAAATAAATCTATTTCAACATTTGAGTAGAATCACTTAGAAAATTATAATCTCCTCGATAAAGACTACGTTTATCCCGCTTTGCGTTATTATATATTTCAAATTTCGGAATTTCCACCTTATTCGTGGTTTAGAGACTAAACAAAACACCTTTAAGAAATAAGGAATTAAATTCCTGGGCTATTGGCATCGAAGGCCATTCAGCCTGTCACGTATGTAAGGGATGACGTCCTTCGGCGAGCACACTATCCAAAGAAAGGAAAGGAGGAAATTATTGGGGAAGGGAGGAAGCGGTCTGGGATCTATACGTTAGGAACCATACAAGCATTTGCCTGGTGTGAATGAGGGAAACTCAGGAAGATTCTCACTCAAGATGGTTGGCCTTAAATAGTTGTTATATTTTTGAACCGAGTGTCCCCACAAGGAATCGAACCCTGGATCGCTCGCACCAAAGTCGGAATCTTTCAGTTTTACGTCCCATGATTATACTGGTTAGGCTAAAGGAGGGAGCAGCAAAGCTGAGAGCAGGAAACAATTTAAATAATTGTAATTATGACCAATCACTTTGAAGATCTGATGAGCCAAAACAGCTTAAATCCACTTCTCCTTTATAGGCTCTTTTCGAAAATGTTCACTTCATCATGCTCCCAAGATATAATGAGCAAATTTCTACAAAACTTCAAATTTTACCCGGAATAGAGTCAGAAATGTGATAGAGATCGAAGGAAAGATTTAATGCACCTGATTACAAGTAGGAGAGTCTTTTCGTTGTACTGTATCACAAAAACCCAAAGTTCAGAAAGGATGTTTATACAAGTTCGTGTGTCTAAAAGTTCTGAAGATCTATTAAAGTACATGAAAATGTTCAACGCGTCCTTTTGACCTGCAATCTTATGCATAGGATACGCAGGAAATATTTAAATATACAATGTTTGTGTTCTCATAATAGTTGCTCAGATATTGATAACTGTAAAAGTGCTCAAACTTCTTTTGTTAGTATACGACTGAACTAAATAAAAAAGAAAGAAATGTTTTACTTACAGCCAAAAATATGAGAATAATATTCATATTGCATTTCAAAATTCTATGTGCCTAATTCTTTCGAAGGTCTGGCGAACACCATCAATCAAATAATAATTCAAATTTCTATATCCCCTTCAGAGGACACGAATAATAAACTATTCCCTTATCTAAAGCTCAGAATGTAAGAAAAGTAAAATATATATATATATATATATATATATATATATATATATATATATATATAGAGAGAGAGAGAGAGAGAGAGAGACAGTTAGACGATGCTTTTTCGCAAATCAAATATTTTTATGATCTTTTATGAACAAAAGTTTTACATGTACAGAATGCACATACAAAGGCATTACATATCGTAACTACGCCTTGAAAATTATGTCAGTGAGGTATGGACCATGGTTATTCAAGCTTATCTCTGCACGTCGCCTCACAGCACTCACAGCTCGATGAACCGCGTACAGCGAGGTTTGGTGGATTGCATGTTGAATGGATTCACGCAAATCCTGTAATATTGCAGGTTTTTTAGTTGCATACACTTGTTGCATCAAGGAACCCCATAGGAAGAAGTCACATGTCGATATGTCGAGAGAGCGTGCAGGCCAAGGAACATTGCCGCGACGAGAGGCAACCCGTCCTAGAAACATCCTCCCAAGAATGTTGATCGATGCAATTGCTGTGTGTGACGTGGCCCCGTCTTGTTGGAACCAAGTCTGTCTAATGCGACGCCGTCGCAGCACTGGGAGTAAAAAGTTTTCGAGCATGTCCACATATCGAGCACACGTGACAGTTACAGTGTTACCATCCTCATCATAGAAAAAGTATGGGCCAATAATCCCATCAAAATAAACACCACACCATACTGTTACTTTAGGGCTATGAAGGAACACTTCATGCAACAACCTTGCATTTCTGTGTGCCCAATAACTGAAATTCTGCTTATTTGCACACCCATGCATGTGAAAATTTGCCATGTCGGACATGATTAACCTCTGTAAAAAGCCTGGGCTCTCATTAATCATTTGCAACAGCGTATTTCAGAATTGTGCGCGAGCATTAAAATCCTCAGGGATCAACTTGTAAATCATCTGAATTTTGAGTGGTAGTGTAGGTCCTGGTGTATTATTCGCCGCAACCTCCTATCTGACATGCCAAGCGTCGAGTTGAACGCCTTGGACTTCTAATTAATGCTTCTCGAACCCTCTCTATGTTGACTCGTGTTCTCACTGAACGTCGATGACCTGGGGATTTTTTTTTGATCTTGGAGAAGCCGAAGCTCGGAACTTTTTCACCCAATTAAGAATAGTTTGTCGTGTCGGTACTTGATCATTTCTGCCAATGTTAAAAGACTTCGAAGCTTAAGCTGCGTAATTGTTGCAGTTTCTTTGTTCTTGAAGAAATACTCCTCTGCGAAAGTGCGATGTTCGTCCGACCATGGCTACTGACGGAAGGACTAAGTAATTCTTCCAATACTACGCATGCGCATCGAACAGTCGAACAAACCTACATGCATACACAATACTTTGAACCACTTTACAAAACCAAACAACAATGAGCACGTTATCTATCCTTTTACATTATCTATGTTCATTTTACATCCTCTAACTATTTCTGCCCCACCCATATATATATATATATATATATATATATATATATACATATATATATATATATATATATATATATATATATATATATACATATATATATATATATATATATATATATATATATATATATATATATATATAATAGTTGCGGAGATCTGGCCAAAATGAAGAAGAAACCACTTCCTTATCTTATTTCGAAAAAAATATTGCTTTCTCTACAGCTTAAAGTGCAAGGAGAACATTAGTGCGAAGTGTTGCTGATTTTTTATTTAGCCTCAGATTAGTGCGAGGTGAGGGTTATTTATCATACAGCATGATGTCTAATAATTTTTCTGTCTCCTTATTTTTTTTATTTATTTATTTATATCGTATAGAAAGAAAATTCACATTACACACAAGCAAGAACAGAAATCTACAAAGAAACGAAGTTGAAATGAGAAACGAAAGAAATATCACTAAAATATTAAATAACATACTTGGTTCGGTCCTGCTCTGATTTACGAATATCTTGTTCTGTATGATTTAAGATTCGAAAAATAATTGATGATTCCTTGTTTTCTACGATAAGAAAATCGGAGCACCAAATTTCCATTTTATTATTTCACGCATCCCTTTTTAATTTATATTTTATATTATTTTCCATTTTGCAAGATTGGTTCTTTTCTCTCTTCAAAAAATAAAATACGTCAACTCAATATAACAGAACATAAAGACTACATTCACTGGACTACATTGCACACTAGAGCATAAAGTTCTGACACCTTTACATGCATGAAAGGTTAAAATATTTCTTAGTACACTTTTTTATTGTTGGTCTACATGTAAAAAATTTCCGAGTATAAAATATTAGTTTATATATTTTCCTCTGATCTTGTGTTTCTTTCTGTAGTTTTCACAGAAATCTTGATATTATATTAACTTTTCACTTTTTTTGTCATTTTCTAGTACTTATTTTCTTCTTCCTTTATTTGTTCATTTCTTATTTCTTTCATTTTATTGTTGTAATATATACATTACACATATATCACACATTCCAAAAAACATTTGATCTAGTGTGTGTTGATCTATACCTTTGAATTTCTCATCAATTATATTTACTTTTTTCCCACTATAATCACTTTATTCTGCACACATTGTTTCCAGAAATCTAAAGTCATTAAATACACAATAATATTTTTTTTTTCGAGAGTTTGGTGAGAGGAGAGTTATTACAAAAGGAAAATTTCGTCCAAAGCTTTTCCCGGAGGGAGAGTTCCTAGCATCGCTGCTACGTTCCCTCTTTGCACAGCCATACTTATCCTTTGTATAAGGTAGGATGAAGCTCGGGTGTCTCCTGTGTTAATAGCTATACGGAGTCCAACTTCATTAATGAAGCTTAGACCTTCCTGACCCCAGGACCCACAAGTTTCAATCGCTATGGTGACGAAGTGGTATTTGTCCAACAGGTTGCTATACTTTCGTCTCTTTTCATATTCTCTGCGAGTTGCAACCGTCCCAGCTTTTGTCGAAGATGAAGGAAGATTAGAGGGGGCTAGGGTATCGTTACAAGTGAAATCCCATATTAAAGCCTTCCCTCGTTTTCAAGGCACCAAAGACATTCCATCAGGTCTCTTGCCATCAGAGCGACTACACCCCATTGGCTCTCTCACGGAAGGCGTTCCAGAGGATATGAGGGCTCTCATAATAGTAAACATAGAATTATATTTACTATATTTGGGTTCATATTCATTAGTCCATCATCTGAAATATAGTTCGATAATTCTATGTTTATATTTCTCATATTTTCTCTTTGGTACTTCTGGATATCTGATTGATAATCCCAGCTCCTTCTACTTTATGAGAATTTATCCATTTATGTTCAAATCTTTTTGTCTGTTTGTGGAACTTTATCTGTAATTAATACATATTTGTTTCTCTCTTCATTCTTGATTCATGAATTCTTTATATAATATTTATATGTATTTGGAGCTGTACCTTTTTCTTTGTATGACAACATTTGTATCCTTTTGGTTAGAATTGTTTTGACAATGCACGTAACCGAACGAATGTTTGTATCCTACTTACAGTTTCTTTGAAATTTTTATTCATAAAAATCCTATGTCCCCATATTCGTGAACAATATTGTAAAATTGTTATTGGAATTCTGTTGTTACATCATTTGAAAATATCTTTGTCTAATATAGTTTTCTTGTTGCAGTTATCTATAATTTTTTTCTGTTATATTTTCAATGTTTTTTCCTAAAATTTAATTGTTTATTAATTCATACTCCTAATACCTAAATTCTTTACAATTTTGATTTTTATATCTGTCAAAGCTTTAGGAATGGATTTCTACTCAATGTTCGACCAAATATAAGTTTTGACTTAGCAGCAGAACGTTTAAAGTTCTTCCGTGTACACTAATTATCTAATTTCGTCAGTACAGCTTTCTTCGTTCAATTTCATTCATTGACGATGTTGAATATGTAGTTGTAAAGAGGTCTGCATACCATACAGGTACAATGGTCTCTTGTATACTTCTGGATTATTGTAAATATGGTTGGAGTATAAAACCCCTATTTAGGACAACAAATTGTACCGTTCGAATATACCTTAGAATCTGTAGTCATAATTCTTTCTCTCAGAACCTCTTTCTTTCGCTTTAGTAACTTCACATTATTATGTACGGTGTCTTGAACGGTTTTAGTTTTTCTCATTCTCTAAGAAAGGCCGACCACCATAATGTGTCGAAATTTCTGCTTATAGCAGCATTTATTACAATTTGTTACTATTCTGGTATGACTATCCTATTAGATTCATAAGTCTATTAATCGCATTTTCTGTGTTCTTTCGCTTACGGAATCCAAATAGTAACATATTATTTAAAATTCTTTTCTGATTTATCCTTCATATTATTGAGAGTTTGAATGATTAACTGTTATATTTAACAGCCATATTGGCTTACATTATTTGGTTTCGTCGTTCCTTTAATCATTGGATTTCCAAAAAAAAAGTACTAAATTAGAATTCTTCCATATTTTGCTTCTGTGCTCCTTATAAGACACAAATTGAATAGTCTACAAATATGGCACTAATTTTTCTGAATCCTTCTTAATATTTCTTGTTTTATACAATCCCTACCTGGCGCCTTTTCGATTTTAGCCTTAAGTGATTTATCATCACCTTGCTTTGTTACTTCCGCATTAAATACCTTCATTCTGTCTCTGTCTCGTTATCTTCCTGTGGTTTGTATTTAGACAATAAGTGTTCAGCAAGTATTAAAAAGTCTGTGCCCAATTCTTATTATATTCTACACTTCTATTTTTTCAGTGATGAGGAATAAGTGTTTCTCTTATTTGGCAGCTTATTATTTAATATACCTAGGTATGTTCTCCTCAAGGATCTATATAAAAGTTATTATCCACTTAGATTTGCGAAACCTATCTTTTAAAAATTATATCGCTTTAATAATAAGTGTGATTTAGCTTTATACATCAGTTTAGTTATCTTTCCCTTACATTGTTTTTTGGTATAATTTAATACCTTTTCTTATTTTCCTATCAAAATTTTGCAGTATTCTGTTCCAGAAAATAATGTCACTTATTTCAGGTTGTGAGAAGTTTCAGAGATCTATGCCTAATAGTGGTGAACGTCTCGTAAACGATCAAAAAATTTAAATTTTGTTATTCTTTTAAGCGCCGCATTTGAAAAACTAAAGTTAGTCTACAGTTTAAAATGCTGGAAGAACTTTTATACAAATTTTTAAAGTTCTACGCTCAATAATTGATGAGATTTGAGGAATGGTAGAAAAGCGTTTAAGTATAAATATCGCCCGTTAGACGCCGAATTTCAAAACATACTATTCCTTTTGCAGCCCGAGCAGCAAGGTATATACTTGTGCAAAGTTTCTATGGGTATGCCTTTAGGTGATATGCCAAACTTAAACAAGATAGTATGGAAACCATATTATGTTTCTCCTGGACATATCTTTAAAAAATGTCTTTCCATTTGCAGCACAAAAGTAAACAAAAACAGTTTCAAATTTATATGCCTAATAACGTTTTACATTCTGTGAAAGGCAAAACAAATTTAAGTACCGTTATAATACTTTAGAAAAAAATCGACATTGTTCTTTAGCTTTAATTGGAAGGATAATATTTGTACAAACTTTGTAGCTAGGGTATCGAATATTTTCCTATCGAATAACTCCATTGAAAGCAATATGTTTAGTAAGCTAATGTGCGAAGTAATCTTCATTAAAAGTTTATAATAAATGGATATGTAGTATATTTGCATAGTAAGCTATACATTTTCTGTTACTTTGAAATTGCCTCTTCTGGAGTACCGTCACGATTTTGAACGTTTTCAGGTTGTATCAAGTCATATTTTTTAAGCTCTGCTTTGAAGATTTCGACTCATATATTTTACGTTTCTGGCTATTTGAACTAATAGTCTTAAACTAACTGAAGCGCATAAAAGTATTTTGGTTTATTGTTAATGATACAAGAAGAGATTGGTAACTAATTTTGGAGATGCAGTCAAGGTTTTTATTTGATTTTGATTTACACACCTCAGGGGTTTATCCAATGTACCATGAATTGGGAACAAATATTAAGTTGTAATAATAACTAGTTATAACAATGTCTATGTGTTGAATTACTACAATAATTATATAAATTGTAAATATTAATTTTGAAAATATGTAAGCTTTATTCTGAACTTTGTGCCGTTGTAGGTGCAAAATTGCAAGTTTATTCTACTGTTTCTTTTTTTTACTTTCTACTGCAAGTTTAAAGGCAATTGTATTTTTATTGTTACTTGTCTTCGTATGACTTTGTAATTTAAAGAAAACCAATTGAATATTTCTCTAACCATATATTTTGGGTGTAGACAATTATATAAAGCTAACTTTATAAAATAAGCATTTCCAAATCGTTTTGCAACTGGCATAAGTTTGATACCCAAACGATTTTGAACAAATGTTACAACAATTAATATTTTTAGTACGGAAATTTGGTAAGTTTGTTGTTTGTCAGATACCGGAAGTAGGCTTTCAATCAAAATATCTTCAAAATACGATGACACGAAATGTCTCACTTGCTCAAGGCAGATCACGAAACAAATATTTTTTTCAGCTGATTTAAAAATGGCACCATTTACTTAGAAACAAAAGTGCTTATTACTGGAAAATCTAGCTAATAACAGTACGTGACAGGTACACTAGTGTTAAATTTCTTATGTTCTATTACCTTTCTTCTGTGTTTGCAGTGGTCATATTTTGTTACGACCATTTCCTTCTTTCTTTTTAAATTTTGTTTCAAATGTATACTACGAACTAGCTTAAAATGTGGTGGATGACTTTGTAGTGAAAAATAGTTATAATCCAGTAGTTAATTTTCTCATAAAAAGGAGTAATATCAACTGTTTAAAAAACCCTCTCCTGGAAAGTATAAATTACTTTACTAGACTTATTATTACTTTGCTTGAACTTTAAACAGTCTGAAAGGATATAACGTGAATATCTGTCCAAAAACTAAGGAATTTCAAACAACGCAGCCTATTATGATATCAGCGTGGAGGATCATATTATAGGGTTACTTTGTTAGTGCGCTTTTTACTTGATTAAAAATGTGTAATTAGTGAATCACAGGCGTATGGCTATAATGGTGCGAGTTTCTTTAAATTATTATGTTTACTCAAAGCTTCTGACATAGGTTTACATCTTTTAGTCACGAAATACAAATAGGAAATCACTAAAAAAAAACAATTGCCTGTATAATATAAATATAAAATTGAATACATGGTAAATAATACGTGTATACATTTTCAAAGGACTGGTACGAGTCTATTCAATAACTATAATTTAAGTGCTTAATAATTTTAATACACAGTAAATAATGCAATTTTCATTCCAACAGACTCTGAATAAAATATATGCATATCCCTTAATGTTAAGATAGGTAGATGTAATAAATACCTTAAGCTGACATTTCTACTTTAATTATAATACTTAGTTAATTTGTTTTACGCCTTAAGTAAATTTGTAATTAACCTACGATAATTTTTTTCTGCTAATAGAAAAATAAACATGTCTAAACCTTGTGTAGTAGCAAGAATAGTTATATTTGAAACAGGTCATGTTTAGTAAATAGTAGTTTCTCATCTACTTGGATTTTAAAATGGATATGAAATTTGAGGGATAGAGTTTTTCTTGGGCACTAAATTAAAAGGAGTTATTATTAAATATAAAATGATATTATTTGACTGATTTATGTACAAGTAACTATGAATTTTGACATTAATGCAAAGAGCATATTTCAATCAGAATTGGCTTTGGATTATTCAATTTTTGTTTTATTAATATATAGATGATTTTGTGGTACGAAATTTTGTGATGTTTGTAATTACTATATCCTGTAAACAATATCTATATCCTTTGGCCTAACTTGCTATAGACTAAGCAACTTACGAGCCGATACTATTCACATGTAGTATTATATCGAAATATCTCTTACAAAGCAAGCAATACAGCAGAAATTATTATGTTACTATTCAGTATAAAGTATGTATAACCAAAAAAATAAACGACATAAACTATTATATCTAGTGCATATTATTACATTTAACACTAGTATACAAATAGGAAGACAAAAGAAAACTAAATAAATAAGTTATTTTTATTGCAAGGTATCGCTTTTATCGAGTACCCTTCTAAATAGTTCGTTCCCTGACTTTGTCTCTGAAAAATGCATTAATAATAGATTAGGCGATTTGCTATTATGAAAATAGTTTCTTTATGCAACGAGTTTATACAACGAGTATTATAGTAGACATTCTGATTTTATGAAATACTTTTTGTTATATTCTGTGGCGTATAAATGGAAAATATTAAAACATTTTATTTGTTTTCATTACCTTAGTACTGTTATAATTATTGGATAAAGAACGAACATTATCCACTTGTTTAGTAAGAAAAGTAATTTATTTTAATAGTAATTATTGGATGGTGTAGAACCAAAGTGAACTAAGCTCCATGAAGTAGAAAACGGAAAAATGTAAAGGTAAAATTTCCACTCTAGTGAGCATTACTGTAAGTATCACTTCTTTAAACACGACAGTACACCACTTTACTAGTGCTACGTAGAATCATTTTACTTCATTCTGCCAGCACAAACAGTGTACGAAGTTAAGAATCAGAAATTAAAGATATCTCAAAATCAGCTGAAGCTGAAGTTAGTTCACTCTGTTTCAATACCATCCGTTTTAGGACAAGGATAAAAGCTACCCACATTGGATAGCACCATACTTACATTGAACTATAAATCTGCTGCATTCTGTTCTGTCCACATGATAGTAAACAATTACAATACAGTCCGTTTCCTTCTAGGTCAGGAGTTGCAACAATTTCCAATTTCTCTGAAGTAGATATTAAAATTACAAATATGAATGTATATACGTATAATTGCAAAGATAGCTTTATAGTGGTAACTCTAGTTTTGAAATATAAAAGTTTTCAACATTTGTCTCAGCAGCCTGGTAGCAGGAAATAATAATTAAAATAATTAGTGCTACTACTACCACTCTGACTAATAATAATAAGAGAAATAGAACGGAACTTGTATAGGTAGGTTACTATCTGTTTTATTAAGTTGTGTCCAACATTCTGAATGGTTTAGAATTACCCTATGTAATAACATGGCATATTTTTTTTCCAAAATATTATGAAAACTCTTTATTTTACACGTTTCGAATTACGTCCAAGTGTTTGTTGGTATTAATATTGCATGTTCATTCTTACGATTTTTTGCTAGGGTAATACTAGGTGGTGGGTGAAAAAGGAACAAAACTTTTCTTGGTTATTTTTATCTTTAAATTTAAGACCTTGTATACAGAACCTATCTACAGAAGATTGATTTTCTTTCAAATTCCACTTAATTTCTTTACAGTTTCCTGACAAAAATATTTATTTATTATTCGTGACTTAAAAAAAAACATAATTATTTTATTACACTGAGTAGAAATAAAAGAGAGAGTGAACGAAATCCAAATTGAATAAAAACATTGTTTCTCACCAAATTTTCCATCCTCTGTGCCTTTTAAAACACTTGTTAAAGCACATAAAATATACTGTACTTACAAATCACTACCTTTGTTTTATGCCAGTATTTATAGTACCTTGTTAAGACGTTTGTCTTAATACTGTAAAATATAAATCGCAGTAAGTTGTGTAATCTGATGTCACAAAAAAAAGTATCCTATTTTTCGATTGGTATGAGGAAGAGATACTATACTATTTTTCGATCGGTATGGAAAAACAATATTTCTCCATACTATTTTACCGTAAATTATTAATAGTCAATAAACTTTGTTACTTTTAAATGAATGAAGGGAGATAATGTTACTATGATGTTTTAAAAGCTGGTGATTTGGGGGGGGCAGGAAACCATTTGGGGGGCCTGGCCCCGATGGGCCCCCCTTGGCTACACCCCTGTATATACCGGTATATATATATATATATATATATATATATATATATATATATATATAGAGAGAGAGAGAGAGAGAGAGAGAGAAAGAGAGAGAGAGAGAGTTGATTTTATTTTAAAGTCCCGTTGAGCAGCAAGGCTATAAGAGACGTGGACCTACTGATTAACGCTTTATACGGACCACATGAGCTCCCACCGGGAATCGAACCCGGGTTTCCCACGCCAAAGGCGCTTACGCTAATCGCTTATCCACGAATGATTTCTCCCCCCCCTCTCTCTCTCTCTCTCTCTCTCTCTCTCTCTATATATATATATATATATATATATATATATATATATATATATATATATATATATATATATTCAATCCAAATCAAATGAAAGATATTTCATTTGCTTACCCTTACAATTGAAATATTATGTCCTAATGATTTAGACTCTTAGAAATATTGTAACTTGTTTTTTCATTTATTTTGTATATTACTATTACGCGCACGCCTGAAATGCCATATTTTGTTGTTTCGTCTTCCCAGATATTTCTGTTAAAGTTATAAGTTTCATTCCTTACTTTGGAAAGCAAAATATTGATTATAATGTTATTTGTTCTGCGTTCCCTCTGTTGTGTCTCCTTCTTTATCGCACAAGAACAAAGATTTAGGATTGAAAATGTTTGAAAAATGAAATTAGAGAAAGCGAACACTGTTTGACAAGGCTTGTTATAAAATACAAGTTAAAGTATGTGAAAGTAGATAAATTTGTTTCATTTCTGACAGCAGCCTGTCTTGCTTTCCGTAACCCTTTCTTCTTCCAAAGCATATGATCAGGATGTCAACTGACATAACTTCGATTATATGCATTCTCCACATTATTAGGTGAATGATCCTTTCCCATTTCGTAAATTATTTTTCTCCCCTACCAACGTTTTGAAGATCGGTGAGGAACAATGTTTGTGAAAGAATCTGCACCTTCATGAGAAGGAAAAGTAACCCCGCATATTCTTCAATGCCTGAATTTGTGTAAGATGTTCTTTCTAGCGCTGTCACAATTCCTTGCAAATGTAATATTATTGAGCTATAAAAGCTAGTTTAAAAATAAAGTTAACATGTATTATTGGGGTAGGTTAACGTCAGGAGAAATATTGAACTGCATAAGACAAATCGTTTTCATAATACTTTGGAAAGAAGTTCGCCATGTTTTTATATAGGAATTGATTACCTCAGCTGAAGACGTTAAACATGGCCTTATACACTAGCATTGTACACAGGAAGCTACATTACAGAAAATTAACTTTGCTGAGACACTAAGGAGGCTCACTTGAAACGACATCTCTGAGTGAATCGATGCTTTTTTCAAACTTCTGAAATCACAATTACCATAAAGATATTAACTAAATAAATATATTGACAAACTCCTCCAACATAAATGTTCAAGGTGTTTAGTACAAAAAAAATTATAGAAGTTCACTTCCTTTAAGTAATTGCACGTAGTAATAGCATTCAAATGTATAAATATTACAATCTTATAGTTCATAATAACGTGGTTACTTTAAAAAAACAAAACAAAAAATATCAGAACAATTTGGCATTCATACGAATTCTTATCGTACTAAAACAATTGATACTACAGAAAGAAAAAAACCTTAATTGGAGAGCTCTTAACTGTGAACGAAATGTCAGTGCAATACTTTGAATCTAAGAGCAAAATAGATTCCTGCTGATATCTTATTTGTCAGCATTACTGTGAAAGGTAAACGTGTAGAATTCTGTACATAATATTTAGTTGTTTCGTCTGATATTAAGCGAATTAGTAACTTCATCTGATACTGGCACAAAAAACAGTACTTGTGTGATATTTTACATTCAGTGCTCATTAAATTACGAGCACTCTCTACATACAGAAAAGTGTGGATAGCAGCCGAGCTGATTACATGACTACGCCGACTGGCAGTATTGCGAGAAAGAACACACTCGATTCTACATATATCATCTACTGTTATAATGGGAGAAAGAGCATGGTGTTTTAATGGGAGGTGGGCAAGATTTATCCACATTATAATAGAGCACATCGTAAATACAAGAGCAATGGGTGTTCAATAACCCAGACAGCATTACTTGTCGCATTCTCTTGTTCCTGCGTAGTGAATGAGTACAAGGATTGGGAAGAAATTGACGTAACGATCTGCAAGAGACGGAACTGCAGGGGAGTACAGAAGTTCAAAACGTAGGACGAGCGTCGCGTCAAATAGCTAGTGAGAGCCAAACGAATAATCAGTGTATTCAAATTAAGTAACGAATACAATGGTAAATGCACAATACTCATATCTCACGCAACTATACTGCTTTCACTGGCACATGTGAAGTTCCATAGCAGACCATTCACTCATCACCCACTTCTTACTACTCGTCACTCGCCAACTTCGTCGTACTTGGGCATATGAACACGCTACTTGGACTACGGAGGATTGGGAAAGAGTGTGTTGGTCTGAGAAGTGATAGTTTGTGCTACTTCTCTCGGTTTGTACGTATGTAGCGCCAACAGCAGAAACTATGGACCCTAAGTGCATGGTGCTTATTCTACTGGCAGCTGGAGAGGCTGTATGGTTTGGGAATGCTTCTCTTTTTACGGGCTGGAACCGTTGGTGTGCGTGACAGCAGCGAGACCTCCATTGCGTATCTGCAGGTGCTAGAGGATGACGTAATCTCTAGAATGCAACTATTCTACCTACATGAAGACGACATTTTGCAGAAGGAAAGTTCACTGTGTCACCAATTCAATACTACACTTAAGCAACATTCCACAGAGCTGCAGCATATGAAATTAACCCCCTAACTCATCGGGTCTTAATTCTATAGAACATTTATAGGATCATGTGAAACGAGCTCTTCGCACCATGGCCAGTCCACCAATATCTGTGGGCTCGTTATGGGATACCATCAAGAATATATGATTTCAGGTCCATGTGGAAACATAGCAGCAACTACCAGAATCCATGTCACGCCGTACTCAGGTCATTCTCTGAGCAAAAGGTGGACCGTGTCGTGTCAACAAGAAATAGCGTCCTTCATAAACCATGGCTATTACATCAACGTCGTTATATCTTATGTCAGAACATGTCTCACACAATCATTTTCCTCTTTCGTGATTTACATACTATGTGTTCTTACATATACACGAATTTCTCCTCATTTGCTTCATGTATTACTTTCGTCGTTGAAGTGCAGTTAACAAACTTGTTAATAGATGCGTTCCTGAATTTTTATTCTGGGGTAACTGATTTTTGAGGAAATAAACTTATATTCAAGAAAGTTATATCCCAGCCACCTGAAGGATGCGACGGTATATTTTATCTATTCCAAACAAATCCTTGAAATTTTATTTGTATTTCGCAACCCAAATTACTATCACTGTCGCTATAGTATTTATGGTTTCTTCTGTCTAGCCTATACACTACTGCGCCTGACAAAGATGAATTATCAGTTAGCAAACGGTGGAAGTAAAACTCAAGTTAATAAATAATTCATTGTTGAATATTGGTTTTTGCCAGCATTGAAAAATTGTAGATTCATTCTCTTCCTCATATTTAGTTACTATACAAGCAATTATTCAATTTAATAAGAATAGAAAATTGAGAGTTTAAAACGCTATGAAGAGAACTGTAGCATTTCAGGAACTACCAACTGTCCACGCTAGGTCCTGATATCAGTACTACATTTTTTAGGTCGGACGTGTTAACCATTATCACTCTTCATTGTTAATTAGAAAATGCTTTCTGAGTTTATTTTTTTTAACATAGCAAACTGTACATAGTATTAGCTCGAGATACTAATCACACTGTACACTGACCCGGATGCTACTTCTTCTAATACTTATGGAAAACAAATAATGAATCTATAATTTCTTTTCTAACTAGAAGATAGTGGACAAATATACAAAAGATTAGATTATGTACAAACTTGCATTCTAGTACAAACTTGCGTTTCCTTTATTTCTGATATTCCCAGTTAAATCATTGTTAATGAGAAAATATTCTTCTTTCTTCCTAACCTATATGTACATTGGTTTTTTGTTACAACTATAACAACGTTATACTTCAAAATCATAGGTCTCATAGTTTGTAAGAAGAAAATTTGTACAAAAGATAGAAATTTAATATAGGGATTATGAGGCGCTTCACGCTTTGACAAACATCTTGTGAACTTAGAAGCGGCCCTATCCTATTCTTCGTATATGTGTATATTCGATTCTTCGTATATCCTATTCTTCCTACTCTTATGTATATTGTTAATGTTTCTTATTTTCATCTTTCGATTTTATTAGACTATTTATAATTTTTTGTATAGAAAAATCTGCCTGCTCTACATGTCTTTGATCTTCATTTATTTTTATCGCTTTCGTGCAGATACTCGTATCAACGAAAACTTTTTCAAACCTTCACATGTTATTAACAAACATGTAGTGAGGGTGTGATATCACAGCTATTTCTGTTATATTTGCACAAAAAGGCAAGGATTGGAGTAAACGTTATCGTGAAGATATTGCCTGAGAATCTTTGCAAATGCAAAGACTATAAATTCAGCTTAATTTGAGTCAGTATAACATATGTTTCAAAATGTTTGTATTCACAATTCTTCTCTGCAGCTGTCCTTGTAATTAGACTTTGAGTTTGATTCTAATGCAAATAGGGTATCTGTTGGCTTGTGATAACTTGACAGGTTATGGAAAAGATTGGTCACACGATCTTATGCATTTTTTGAACATCTTTCAAGTCTACCCTTGTGGCTTTGCTTACAATTTTCCAGTTTGCTTCGAATTTATCTTTTATAAAAACATAATTGTGCTTCGAAATAATAGTTCAATCTTTAATTTCCTCCATTTGTTATATACCTGTAACGAGACATGTTTGTCCGCCAAAAATATATTGTTTACTTTTCCAATACAATATCATATGGGTTAAAGAAAGAAAACCTTATGAAGAGTACACGGAAAGAGGAGGCTCACTGCAATTCTTGCGATAAAGCCGATATGGACATCAACTGTTTGTGCTAATTTATACTTCTAAATGTACTACGGATATTGTTAAAACAGGGGCTCGTTAAAGAGGAACTTGCACATTAAAAACAGTTGACAAGAAAAAAAGGCGCCCATCAACATTTGAAATTGCTTCTCCTTTTAAAAAATGTAAAATGTCGATTAGCCTCTTCTTTCCGTGTACCATTCGTATGGTTTGCTCTCTATAGTTCATCTAAAATGGGGTCATAGTTATGAATTAAAGTGGATAGACTTTAACTAAGGAAAACAGAAAATATAAATCTATACTTAAAAATCGTGTAAGTCGAAGGGCACACTAATAATGTTTCCTACTTTAAACACGACATTCAATCATAATCTTTGCATGTTGGAAAGTGGAGGTTTATGCACTTGAAGTAATATTATTATATATTGTTATGAGCATACAGCTTTATATATTACTATAGAACTTCAATTAGTTTCCCGACATACATTAATAACATTCTAATTATATTACGGAATGCAAATGTTAACCTACCTTTGATGTTATGGATACATTGTCTTCCTTTGCTGTCACATAACTTCTGACGACCTGAAAATAGCAATATAATTTAAAACATATAAACACATACAAATGTAAGCTAACATAAAAGTGCATGTCTACTGAATTAATGACTTACCGGTACTGTCGTATTTCAAGATACAATAACAATTTTAATAGCAGAAATTTGTCCTTAAAAATACAAAATATAAAGAGGAACGTTTCCAATCACTTAATTGTGTACCTGCTGCAAACGTAAGTGAAATGAGCGAATAAAAGAAACATACTACTTAAGTGCATTTTCGTCGTTGTATATCACTTGGAAATCTATAAGTGATTTTCTTTCTCAAATTATATACAAAATAAATGATATGTTATTATTTTGTGTGACCACTAACAATATAAACTGTAAGCAGGAGTAAAGCCATATACACTTTGAACTTAAGAGAGCTCCATTTCCCTCCGAGACCTTAGACAAATTAGATTTGATGTGTACATATTAAGCCATTACAGAAGTAAGAACACACATATGCCAAAGTTACCTGTGTCTCAAGCTTATTCCACTAATGGATTCTTTCTGTGGCTAGTGCAATTTAATTTAGCAAATATAAGCCTAACTTTGCAAAATTCGATTTTCATGAATTGGAAGACATTATCGAGTATTAGTAACCGAGACGAAGTGATCGTCGCGTGATTACGGATCGAACACTCATTCATTTTTATTTAGTACGCCACGACAATTATCTTGATCATGACAAAAGTGTCGCTGTTGTGACCATTCAGCATAGTTTTGAGTATCGTAAGAATTTTAAGATCTCGAAGAACGTTTAATGTTAGCGGGCAATTGATGGCTTTCGAGATATAATCTTAGCTTATTAAAATATTTTCGCTTTTACCACTCCCTGGTATTTGAATCTTCTGACTTAAACTTTGCGTGTTTCCTTTATGTTATTCCTGCTTTAGGTACTGTTATTTATATTTAAGATTAATTTATTACATAATTATAAGTATACAACACTATAATAAAGAAATATACTGATTGTTTATTTTTTTCTTTTTCTTCTCATAATTTTAGACAATTTATTTTCTTTGAGATTTTTAATTCTTATTTTAGAATGATTGCGAAAAACATTCGTTGAGCACTGATTGTTTCAATCACATGAAAAATAGTTTAAAAACGTACTTTCCGATTAAAAATAATCAAGCAATTAGCTTGTTTACACAGAGAGAACAACTTAATTTGTCATTTATTCGATCCAACTTTCATCGGAATGTACATTAACTAACTTCTAAGCCGTGAGTCCCGTTATTATTCTCCTTAATACGCAAATAATACTATTTTCACTATTTAATAAGAAATAATTAATTCCCTAACATGTGAATCAATTTTTATGTTACTTTCGTGTACGCAATTTATTAATGGAAATCTGACGGAAGCTAAGAGAAACACATACATTGTAATGGCGTTTATTACTGTTGATTCAAGTAGTAAATGTGTAAATTTTGCAGTAATACATACAAGTTACGTCAACATTCATTATGGACGAGTTTAATTACATTAATATTGCTTTCAAAAATGTCAGGAACAGTGAAAATTAAAAAGAATTTTAGCAATGACCAATTCAAAATGTATCATTCGGTTTCCTGCCTTACAACCTCTGATGAAGTGGAGAAAAAACAGAGACATACTACAAATTTGGATTTTGGCCAAAACCTAATTATTGTTTTTAAACTAAGATTATGGCATTGTGTAACTTATTTTCTGATTTTGTTGATATTCTTTGAGTAAAAATACAAAATAAAAAGAAATTTAAAAGTAATTTCTTCAATCATGTAAAGTTCCGATCATATTCAAGTTGAATTTAAGTCCTGAAGAAGGTTATTACTTAACTAAACAATTAAGAATCTTTTATTTTTTACTTAACTTATGGTTTGACAAACTTATTGTCCTAGCAGCAATTGTTCTTATGGAGCAGTCTCCCGAACAAAATAAATATGTTCTTACCTGTTACGTATCCCATAATGTAGTCTGTGCAATTACATGCTGCCATTTTTTTCTCTAGTAAACACTGGGCAATACAGGCTGAGTAGCTGTAGTATTTGAAAGCCCACAAACCTTCAGTTTCATATGGGAATTTGCATTTACGTGACTCCACAGGAAGGATACTCACATCACTATTAACATACTCATCTTTTATTAGAACTGTTAAGACTTGTTCCAATGGCAGTGCTGACTTTTTTGTATACAATATAGATCCAATTCCTTTCTCAATTGGTATTTCAGTTGTTGATAGAAAGAATATCTAAAATGATAAGTATTTTAAATTCCTTAGATTATATGATGTTGGTGTTATAGTCTTTGTTTAAATAAGTGTTCAAATTTCCTCCGCACGCATACTAAAAATATAGCAAATTATATGCATTTATGCTCCTGTAAACTTTTAGATATATGCAATACGTTAACAACTCACGAAAATGTCTAAGGATGCGACATACCCAACAATGGGTCTTATTAAGCTACACAAAATACTATTGGTAATTTATAAGTATTGGTGTTATAGTCTTTGTTTAAATAAGTGTTCAAATTTCCTCCGCACGCATACTAAAAATATAGCAAATTATATGCATTTATGCTCCTGTAAACTTTTAGATATATGCAATACGTTAACAACTCACGAAAATGTCTAAGGATGCGACATACCCAACAATGGGTCTTATTAAGCTACACAAAATACTATTGGTAATTTATAAGTATATGTGCAGTATTCGAAAAAATCAACAAAAGCAAAATAGTTCGTAAACCTGAAATTGATATTAGGATTAAAATTGTAAATTAGAAACTTATGCTAGCACGTTACATATTTTGGATGACGTCTCGAGATGGTCACACACTACAGGAAATCGGAGAGAAAGGAAGAATTGAAACATAAAGGAAATGACCTGGGAACTTTATATGAGGCACCACCCGGCATTTGCCTTTTGCGAATGAGGAAAACTTTACTGAGGCTGGCTTGCCCGAAAACGATTTTACATTTCTGGACCTTCACCCGCACGAGGAACTCGTTACCGGTAGCACCAAAGGGAATACCTATAGCGATTACGCTCTGCTGGAAACCTGAAAATTTATATCGCGAAGAAACACGCAAATAAGCTGTAGTATTTGAAACTGATACTGAAATATAGCATTAGCCAACTCTTATCTGTAAGATGACAATACATAGTACAGTTAAGAAGCTATTCCCGACCATGCTCAGAAACTCTTATATTTTAATTTCAGATTGACTAAAACAATGTCAATAACTCGTATATTTATATAATTCGATAGACGACAACAAGTTAATGCGAAACACAGATTAGACTAAACAACCGTGCGCAGTTTCCAAAAACCTGGATAATAAACATCATTTTTAAGTATGTAGTTTGTAATTCGCAAGTCGTAAAGTTTCAGAAATTTATAACGAATATCGTATAAAATGAATTATGTAAGTTATTTTTAAACATACAAGTCAAGTGTCCCGCAATAGCTCCTGAAATGCAGTTTATGTTCCAATGTTTTGTATAAAAATATACACTGCTCCACAAAACTTAAGCAACTCGAAGAAAGTGACAGAAAATAAAACGACACGATCACTGCACCAAGTATAATGAACAAACAGACGGTCCAGATGCACAATGCAACACAAGTGAAGACGAACAACACAGTTAGGATGTACAGAGTGACCAAAAAGTTCAGCACAACGATACCTCAACAGGTGAAGCTGGATCGTGCGAGGACATAGGCAGTCAATATGGCGTGTGACCACCACGAACAGCTATACAGGCACGACATCTGGCCTCCATGCTGCAAATCAGAGTGTTGATCAAATCTTGCGTCAGATGGCGCCACTCCTCGAGGAGAGCTGTTTGCAGGTCAGGGAGAGTGCGTGCTGGTGGACTGCGCCGCTCTATTCGCCGCCCAAGAGCATCCCACACATGCTAGATGGGATTTAAGTCCGGCGAATATGCAGGCCATGCAATACGCATAATGTCTTCGCTCTCCAGATACTCGGACACAAGATGTGCACGGTGTGGGCGGGCATTGTCATCCAAGAACAAAAAGTCTGGGCCAAATGTTCCGCGGAAATTGCGCACATGTGTATTGAGAATTTCATGCCGGTACCGTTGTGCTGTCAAAGTGCCATGTTGCACAATATGCAGGTCTGTTTTCCCATCCACCATAATTCCATCCTACACCATAATTGAACCACCGGCATAGGACGGCCGTTCAGCAATGAAGTTTGGATGATAGCGTGTTCCTGGCTCTCTCCACACTAAAGTCCGACCAGAATCAGACGACAGGCTGAATCTCGACTCATCGGATAACATAACACGCGCCCACTGGTGTTCCCCCCATGCAACATGTTCCTGATACCGTGTGTAACGCGCACGTTTGTGCTCCAGTTTCAGTGGCACACACAGCACAGGCCTTCTTGCATAGAGTCCTGCTCTATTGAGCCGCCGACGAACAGTTTCACGACTCACGCGTTGTCCTGTAGCCTGAAACAACTCATTGGCCAGTTGAGAGCATGAAGCTTGACGGTTACGTTTGGCAGAAATTGTGAGAAATCGGTCATCGATGGCCGACGTCTTCTTAGGACGGCCTCCTCCATTACGTCTACTGACTTCACCTCCATTTTGGAAGCGATTCCACAGCCTGGACACAACACTTGTTCACGTTGAATTCCTGCGCCACTTCCACTAGCGATCGGCCCAATTCCTAGCGCCCAATTATTCGCCCGCGGTCAAAGTCACTTAAATGTCGTCTACCAGCCATTGAAATGTATGTACCTCACACAAAAACCACTAACTCAATGTTTGGAGCCTATTACACTACTGGGTGGTGGTGTACGCCTCATGGCATAATTTGTTCACCGCTTGTAACGGTGCTGCTTATGCGATAGAGTGGGTGCTCGCCTTGCCTGAGTGTCTCTGTGTATGTGCATGCCACTAACCAATGTTGAATGGGCCCCACACGTCACTTATACCACGTTCTCTCGAGTTGCTTAAGTTTTGTGGAGCAGTGTATGTTTCATTGTATTTGCTATGACACTCTGAAAGTGAACTGTAATAATGGACTTTTTTTTTCAATTTTCAGTTACTATAATACAAATATACCAATGAATAAATAATTCTTTGTATTTACATTTAGTCGTAGAACATGCTCTCGACAATAAAGTAAGGATTAAGTCTCTATCTTGAATTGTGTAGAAGTTATTAAATTTTAAAAGTGCTATGGTGAAATAAATAGGCAGCTATATCGGTGACGTCATATTTGACAGACGAAAGTCCAGAAGCTGCTAAAGACGAAAATGCAGTAGGTAGTTTTAATATACTGGGTCACGTATCTATTACAAAAGATATCGACGAATTTTAACCTACTACAAAGTTCCAAAATGTGTGGCTAATGGGCTAAGTGCACACAGGAATTTTCTCTGAATAGACGTTATTTATTAAGAGGAGAGAGATAGTTATTTTAAACTAGTACCTGCATTTCTAACGTGGAAAGTAGGTAATCTATTTTTCTGATTTCTTTATAAAAGAATGACAGAATGTGATTTCTATTGTGATCACGTGTAGTAGTCTATAAAGAATACCAACATTTCCAGAAATACAACAATCAAAAAAAAATCCATTCTAAAAGCAATGCTTGTAGATAACACAATTTTCGTTTTCTTTTGAGTGAAATCTATCACGCGGTGAGAAAATGTTAGTATACTAGAAGTAATGAATCTAATTGCTTCTATGCATTGACGTCATGCGATTTCAAAAAGTCATTTAACTGTATTTTTTATACTCGACAGCCAACAAGGTATTCAATCAGTCAATGACAAATTGAATTGACTACTACACATATAATCATAGGTGCTTTCTAAACTGTGTTTCTAAATCTGCGTAATCGCGATCTGTAAAGTCTTAGCTATTTCCCACTATTTTATTTATTTATTTATTTAACAATCACCAGATACAGCTCAGAGGCCATTTTACACTGGATATCAACAACAACGATAACAATGGAAAGGATTTGGGATGGTATCGGCCAGGGCCTGTTTAGTAGGTACCATCCCGGCATTTGCCTGGTAGGACTGAGGGAAACCCTGGAAAACCTCAGTCAGAATGGTCGGCAGCAGAATTCGAACCCACGACCTCCCGAATGCGAAACCAACGCTTTACCACTTGAGCTACTTCGCTTTTAAATTTATGATAGCAGTTTAACAATACAACTAATATAAATGTCAATATTAACACTTTTGGAGTGAATTAAACCTTCATGTTCAAAAAAAATAAAATAAAATAAAATAAAATAAAATAAAATAAAATAAAATAAAATAAAATAAAATAAAGACTCTTTATCATTTAAGATATAGCTGTGACATTTTCGTTCATTAGTAAAGACTCCCAAATTTGAGTTCAGTTATTATTAGTAGTAGGAGGAGGGGGAAGAGAAGGAGGTGCAATAGTAAAAATAGTGGAAATAGGTGTTTAAAATTCATGACTTGACGCTGCTGAAGACAATCTGTTATAAATATAAAAATGATATTTCGACCTAAAATGTGATTATTTTCTATACTAATATAACAATTTTTTCCTCTAAACTTTTTCTTTAAAATATACTACTTAAATGATTTTAGAAGGCAAAGTTACTTTACTGATAGTCTAATATTTCGTTAAGTCTGTCGAACTGCAACGCTATAAACTAGGGACCTGCCTACTGTTACTGCTACAATAAATGTTTAAACGAGGCAACAACGAATTATCCACTTTTGCGCTAGTTTCTTCCTCAGAATCTATAGATTAATATGTAACTAAAATATAAAACATAAACAAAAGTTGTCTAACAAATTTTCAATTTCATAATGAGATTCATACAAATAAACATTAAAAAAAAAACATAAGCACTGTTCTAATAACATCTAGCACCAAATGCCATTTTCTGTGCACATCTTAACACGAATCATTTCTTTTCTTACATTTTATATCAGAATACATGAACAAATGAATCAGTACCTTACGCTGTAACTGAAACATAGCTCTATTTTATGGTGTAATATTGATATGATGTGACCTTTCATTACACAGTAGATAAAGTACCTCACTAAAATCAGTACCGACTTCCAGGTGATAATCCGGCATAAAGAATTTGGTTTACTAAATTATTTTATATATTTACTATATCCATTCGTTCAAGGGGCAAAAATTGGGATTCGACTTGAGTTTTGAAGCCGATACTTAAACCGGAAACACTGAAGAGTAACGATTCAACGTTTTAAAGCTTTTCACTGTAAACCGTGGATAGTTATAGGTAAATGGGACTTTCTGAAATCTACTAAGCGGACCAAAAATATTACCATCCTCAATTTCCTTCTAAAGCCGGAAGTAATTGCAACTCTCTACTACTTCCGGTTTTGAAAATAATTTAGATACAGCAGCAGTAAAAAATGTAGTTAAAAGATATTTTTCAATATGAATTTCCCGCTCTAGGAAAAAGGAATGATCTCTCTTAACCCTATACTCAAACCATAAGTTGCACAAATCAACCCCTTTCAGATTTACTATTGATTCTCATTGTGTAAAACGTAACAAATAGCAAGAAACACTTTGTTGTGATCACTCAAGAATCCTCAAAATATATTAGATATGTTCTCTAATCCATCTACGAAAACTGGAAGTTGCCGAAATAAACTACTTCCGTTTTAAACGCTGATCTTCCTAGAAAATAACGCCTAATACCTAGTAATAAGCGATTACTTGTAATCAATTAAGCGAAACGGGAATATGTTTCATGTCCGCTGTAACCTCTGAACTAAACGTTTATATATCAAAACTGAAAAGAAACATATTCAACTATTCAATTTTAACCCAATTTCCCTTCTACGTAATTGTTTGAAAATTATAAATCATTCATTATTTTGCTCTGAATGACTATTCGTTCAACAAATTGTTCACAATGTAAACAAAAGCTTGTAACTAACTTTTAAGTATGTTGTGAAATTTCTGCAATATGATTTAGCTCTTAACGACGAGAAAGTGTTGTATCGTAAAATACTAATGAAAACTTATATGGATGGTTTTGAACGGAACAAGACGACATGCGTGAGTAGAAATTTATTTGTAAATTTTGAGAAACGAACAAAAATAGTTAATGTTTAAAAATTCAATTTGTGATGAATTCAAATCAGTTAACTTATTTAGTTGAAACTCATTTGAACGTTCATCCTTCTTAAGATCTGAATTACTATAGTAGCAGAACGACGGTACATAATAAAATTATGTGATATGGGCTAAAATTACAGTTCACACATTGGCTGCCGGACCTGGACCATCCAAGGATATATAAGTCACCTTGTGTATCAGTTTCATACACGTGTCAGAAATTGTGTTAAGTCTTCAATTTGAGTTTCTTTATCCTAAATGTTATCCACTTATAATACATGAAATGGTGGGTAGATCGGATCAGGCTCAACGAAATAATATGCCTGAGGGCAAATTGTTCTGTGAAAATCGTACTATTTTGGTGAAAAATGTCGTTCATTTCCATTTTGAATTGACAGTTTTTTTGTGGAACAAATTTAATTGATGTGTATATATATATTCTACAAAGGAAGATACATAATTAACATACGGTACTTAGTGTACATAAAACAATCTTACTCTATGTATAGATTCTTAGCTCGCTGTTAGACTGAAAAGCAATTCAATCAATCAATGAATAAGTTTCAAGAACGAAAAAGGATGTAACATTTCCCTACCATAATATACGTCTAGTAAGGTAACCCGTTGTTATATGGATAACGTACTTCTTTTTGGCATATTGTGCAAGTTATTTGGTCCTGGTGGGAGTACCTACATGGGGTTCGGATCGCATTTTATTCTGTAAGACCACGTATCACATGTCCTTGTTGCTGCAGAGGACGCTCACTCTCATGAACAAATCGACAATCATCAACTTAAGACTCGATAAAACACTGTATTAGAAACTTAGAATTAAGTGAAACGATTTACGGGTTTCAAAGATATACATAAATGTAAATTGATACTTAAGAACTCTGATATAGACTACTTGTAATATTTCATTATTACTTTTTGACTGTGTTACGTAATAAGTGTTACAGAATACCTCTGGCATTCTGTTTGTCCACCTGCCAGCATATTTATCAGACTGAAATGGTAGGAATACGGGAAAGTTATTTCTAATAAATTCAGTGTCCCAAAAATAGCTTCCATTCCTCTACTGAAACACAAAGTGGCAGAAAAAAACTTAACATGGGGTTTAAGCAAGATTCCACTCGTTGCTGAAATTTTCCTAAATACTATTCTCCAAGTTTGCGAGTCAACCAAAAACTGGTGGAAAGCTGGAACAAATTTTATTTTCTTTATAAAAATGTCCGTAACAATATACTAATTTGTACCTCTACTACCCCGGATTTTGACTCCATCTTGGAAAAATGGCTCAAAAGATTAGTTTTGTGTAAATATCTCGCATTGAATGCGTTCAAACCAAAACATGTTATTACTAAAATGATCTACACTAAATTCTCAATAACAAATGTTCTGTTCATTTTGCTATAGGCTACACCATTTAGATGCTATATCGCATTGCTAATTACCCCTTAAACCTTCGGTATCGCTTTTTAGTAGCATTTCTCTCTTTACAACAACTAAAGTTTTGTTCTTGCTTGGTTATAATAAAGTATAATTTCTAAACCCAGTAAAGTTTTCAAAATGGTATTTTCGTATAATAAAATAGTATATTAACCAAATAATGATATTACCTAAAAAATAAACTGACTTCGCATAAACCAAATAAACAAAATGGCTTCCTCTTTGGTACTATGTGAAACTGATAGTCATTAACTTGTGGTTCCATATTTCGTTTTAGAGCGAGAATAATTCTTCTAGTTTGGTGTCAGCAGGACCATCATAGTCGGCACGAAAGTCATTTGCAATGTTTTCAGATCACTTAACGTTTTAATACAGATTCCCTACAACTACAATTGCTCTTGTCCAACCGTTGAGGCATGTACATGATATAATGCGAAGAAGTTATTTGGGTGTAGGTTCTTTATTTGTTGCAATAGGAGGTAGTCCATTTAATGTGACTTTAGCCCATTAGTATTTTCTCATGCATATTTGAACTTAGTGATACGTTTGTAAACAATGATTTTGAAAAGCAACGTCTTTGAGGATCAAAGAAGCTAAAGAGAAGATTTTGCCAAATGCAATGAATCCTCAAGTCCGTAAAAGATTCACTTTTAGTGCTACCATATAGTTGAAAAAAATGTTCTTCCAGACTCAACTATAAGATCACGTTTAGCTCCAGGATATTTCAAAGCAAATGCTACTTCGTGTAGTTTTGCATCTTTTCTAGAATTTCAGCTTACCCTGCTTGAAAGACTCTGATGGGGTATAGACTTGCTAAACGCATGTAGAAAACTATGTTATTCTTGACATTTGAGCTGTAATTCATGCAGTCTGGTGCGTATACCTTGTTCTCAGAGTGCTCTTTTTCTTGTTTGGAGACACACACGTTTATTCTTGACCCAGTCAAAGCAGCGAGAAAAAAAATTTCAACGCCCCTACCTGCAACTATCACAGTTTCATTCTCAGAATATTCAATTTCTTGAGTTTTAATATAATAATGTCTAGAAGGCATTTTAAGGTACTAGGAATGAATGGATTCACGTCATTCAAAAAACATATTTGCTTATAGATACTCAACAGTTTCGTAAACCTGGGATCTGATATCTTCAGCAGTCCGGCTTCATTATGATTCTCAAGTTCTCTTCGTCCATACTCTTAGACGAAGGTACGCTATTGATATGTTTCTGCCATCATACCATGCATCCATGAGAGTTTTATGTCCTGTATCATGGAAGCAAACTATACGCTTTCTCTTTTTGTTTCTTGATATAACAATATGTTATAAGTGCATTCTTTCAATATATTTATTATTGTTTTCTCAGTTGAAGGTGCATCATGATAATCTTGAAACATTTCACTGAATGAAAATTGTCACTCTTCCTTGATAGCTTCAAGGCAGTTAAAAGTATGAGCAGTAGCATCTGAAACAACATTATCTTTCGGACGACCACGTTTCATTCCAGAAGAAATTTTATAGAACGTTTTCATGCATGAGGAATTATGTGTATCTTCAGCAGAAAGTAAATCATGAACATTGTCAATTGTAATACCAACTTCTTCGCCCCTGACGTCATTTCTCCTCTTGGATACTTTCATAATAGAATCGTTAACTTGAATGCTTCCGGCATTATCATTCGTATGACCACGTTTCATTCCAGAAGAATTCTTGTAGAACTTTTTGATACACGATGAATAGGATCTGGCTTCAGCAGCAACTAAATCATGAATAACGCTAATTCTATTATCATATTCTTTGTTCCAGTCATCATTTCTTATGACGGCTACTTCTGTAATAGAATCTTTACTTTCGTGGTCCAATATACCTGATAATTTATCCTTACTCACACCTGAATTGAATGAAAACTATATTAATTTATCTTTTATTAAAGAAATCACTAACACAAAATAGTTACAGAAAATTTTATTTAAGATTCTGCTAGAAACCAATGTTGAAAGAAAAATGCGTAATGAGCCACGCGTATAGCATAATAATCATGCAGAGAATTTAATGTAGAATATTTTGTGTAATAAAATATTTTGCTCTAAAATGCTTTCCGTGTGAGATATTTACAGAAGAACTATTGGCTCAGTATTTCCAAGATGCCGGATAGATTATGGGTGGTAGAGGGGTGAAAAATTAGTATCTTGTTACGGATACTTTTATAAAGAAAATAAAATTTGTTCCAACTTCACCATTCTTCTCTTGTTCCACACTAAACCATCCTTTATTGACTGCTCAAAAGGTGTAGTTTAAAATAATGATATAACTGGTAAATACTACTGTGATCTGAGGTATGTTCTCCATTTATTTTATTTTACTTTTTTGGTTGGAGTTTTGTGACCATTTGAAGCACCGAGGATATATGAGATATCCGAATTACGGTAATACAGTAAAATTTCAAAGTTCTGTCCGCCGAGAATAGAATTCGGAAGCATGTTCACCAAAGATACAAGACGAAGCCGCTAGATCTTGGATTCAACAAGCTTAGTACTGTTATTATTTTAGCATATCCTAATTATGCTCTGAGTCTAAGGGTCACGGCGGTGATAGATACAAAAGAAAAATTTGAAGGAAGAAAATATGCTATTAATCTTGTCATTTGTAAAAAAAAATCACAAAATAAATGAATGGGTTTATTTGTCTAATAATTCAAGATGAAAAACTGAAATAGATCTCAATCGCTGAAGAGATTATTCTTTTTTATTCTTACTCTTTATAGGAAATACATTCTCCAGCTATACGTTTCATACAGTGCATTTTAGATAAGTAAAACTAACAAATAAATTATATGGTCTATCGAACCAGAACGTTCGATTCCGCTTTCAGAAAGGCTCTCCACTAACTTCTATTCAAAGTCAAAAGATGCCCAGTTTTTATTTGCATTTCTATGTCTGGAAGATAGATCTTAATATTTTCATCCCATCTGCACCTATGTTTTCCTACTATTCGTTTTCCAATTGGTTTTTAAGTCAAGACATTGACAGCTTTCCTACTTCCTTCCATTCTAGCTACATGAACAGCCCAGCTGAGACTCTTACATTTGACGACAACAACAATATTTTGTAAGCCGTAAAAATTATGTAGTTCCTTGTTGTGAGGTGTCCACCATTCCGCATTCTCGTTCCTCTTGGTCCGAATATTCGTCTCTGGATCTTGTATCAAATACTTTAAGTCTACGTTCTTCCTTCAGAATAACCGACCATACTTCCCAACCATACAGAAGAGCAGGGAGATTATCGTTTTATTTTCTAGGCTTCAAATTCCTTGATAAAGTTGGAGAAGACAAGATATTTTAAACTACTCTTAGTCGACATTTAATTTCTTCATGAATATGTTTCTCGTCTGTTAATATTGGTTCTAGATATTTGAAAGAATCCACTTTATTAAAAGTATAATTTGATTTTTTAACGCAAGTATAATTTACCGTCGTACAATACCCACGAAGTAAATACTCAGGTATTTAGTTTTCTCTGTATTTGTTTCTAAACCATGTCCCTGCAAGCGTTTTATAAGACTTCTGTATTTTTTTCTATTCTTCTCCCGTCACTCCTATTAAATTTACATCAGCATATCCCGTAACGTGGTGAATATCATTCAACGCTAGCCCCTGGTTGCTATCTTTGATTTTCCTTACAACATAATCCTGGGCAAAGTTGAATAGCAATTGCTACAATGCACCTCCTTGTTTCAGGTCATTTCTGACGTGAAAGTTGTTGGATAAACATTTTCCTACTCGGACTTTACTTTGTGATTAATTTAAACATGCTTTTGTTAATATAATAAGCATTCCTCGGTCTTCCAAATTCTGTAACAATCTCTTAGAATGTTTCTCTTCTATCTGAGTCGTAATTCTTTCAAAGATCAATAAGTAATTAATGCGTCTGGTGTATTGTATTCCCACTTCTTTTTGAGCATTTGTTGTGAGATAAATTTTGATCAATTTTTCTAAATCGATAATCTCCAATAATTCCATCAGCGTAATGGTCAATATTGTTAATAGAATATTTGAGAGGATTTCATAGGATGTTGACAGAAGGGAAAATCCCACATACCCATTACAATAAGCATTTTCGAATTTCTTGTGAATTGGAACAATGATTGATTATTTGGACTCTTGTGGCAATTCCTCCTTGTTTCAGAAAAGGGTAATAAATTTATGTATTTAGTTCCAGAATTGTTTGCCTCCAACTAAAATTAACTCGACCTGAATTTTGTTTACACTCTGATATTTTTCTTCTTTAATTTCTTCATACCGATTTCTACTGCTATTCGGTGGCTCCGTCGTGGCTAAGCGGTTAGCGTGCGCGCCTTTTATGTGGGAGGCCCGGTTCGATTCACGGCGGCAGCTGATGTTGTTAGGATTCCACGTTAATCATTATGTTCACGTCTCATATAACCTCGAAGCTGAATGTGACATTAAACTCTAAATCAACTCTTCAACTTATTTCTATTCGGTTAGATTATGGGATATGCGATTCTGCGGTGTGCATTTCACTTTATCTCCTCAGATTTGTTTCCTGCTGCGTGTTAAGCAAATCATCAAAGAGAACTTTTCTTCTATTTAAGATGTTATGTGTATGAGTAAGAACTGTTACACCTCCGACATTTTGTGTAGTGGCATCATTCGGATTTTGTGGCCTACGAATTATTCGTACATATTTTCCACGTGTCTCAAAGTTTTTCCTGAAATTTTAAGGCTATCTTGGTTTTAATCCAAGTATCATCAATACTAGTACATATCCTTGACAGTACATATTACCGATGTCCTTGGTCTCTGCAAACGCTTCTGAAATACACGTTCTCACGAAGAGCTAGGTCCGTGCATGGTTACAGGAAAGACTCTTGTCAGTCCGTTATGTTATGGATCATGAGAATGCCGAAACGTTATATTCCTAGAAAGCATTCATAAATCAACGTATCCAGCACTTCTTATTTAAACACAAATGTAAAACAACATTCTAGAAGATTGAAATACTTATCTTTTTAAGAAAACTATAGTAATTGCTGACACTTTTACTTCATGTTCCAAATACTTTTGGAAATGTTAGTATTAGAGTAGTAAAAGTTGCAGTAATTGTATTAACTCTAAGACTTTATATTGTGTGGTGTTTAAATTTTTTCTTTAAATGTGTGTTGTAAATTTGATAAAATATTAACATTATGTGTGACTTATCTTCCTGTCGGTAGGCTCTTGAACTAATGAGCCATAATATAGAGTCTTTTATATAAAGATGAGATTTAACTTCTACAAATGCTAATGTTTAGTAGAGTTTAAATAATATAATATATCATATATTAACACCATCATTGTTTTAAAATAATTTAAGTTACAATTGAATTGGACCTGGTTGAAACAGAATCGATGTCACTTAAGTATGTAATATATTCTAACAATAATCGATTCAATTTATTTCCGTAAACTGCTTACGTCAAAATTTCCAGATTGATCCGACAGGATATCCAAACGTATTTTCATGTCATTTTGCAGGTTTCCAAGTAAATGACGTTCTGGCATTTCACTAGAATCCAATAAAAACATTGTTAGTAAACATTAAAAATTATATATGTTTTAGTTATTTCACCAAAAGTTCATAAGAATATTATCAACTCAAATCAAATTTTCCTTAATAATTCTTGTTTTACTGCCGATAAGAGAGAGAAGAGTATGGTTTTATGAAAATGATCTAATAAGAGGTATCTACATTGACATTCACTACATATTGAACCTCGACTTCAATAACTACTACATATTGAATCCACAACTTAAAGTTTGAAGTAGTAAAATATTAGCGTTTGAAAGTTTGAGTGCTATTAATAAATCGGTGATACAAGAAACACTTAACTCAAAAATATCCTCAAAATTTTGGAAAATACTTTTACTGATTCAGATATAAAACTGTAGACCACTCAACGTGTATTGTATTAAAACAACGTATGGCTAATTGCCATATTAGGATACATTAGAGTTCACAAACAGGAAAACATAGGAAAACTAATTCGTATCAAATTAAATATTAATTAATAAAAACAATAGAGAAAACTCCTCTTTCCGTGCAACTTTTCTATTCGTACATATGCCACTACTATACCATAAAGAAATCATAAGAAAAACACAAACTTAGAAAGTCTAATATTTTGTGGAAAATTTCTTTGTCTCATTTACTGCTATACACTTTTCTTCATGGAGCTTACAAGATTTGTGCACTTCTCGGGGCTTATTTCATTCCACTTTGCTTCCACAACACGTTTCCTTTCCTCTTTTGATTTCAGAATATGATTTACGAACGCATCTTTTCAAGTCTGCCGTCAAACGTTCAAAAGGGTTTAAATCCGCTCTTGGAAGTAGAGTTAGCAGTAATTTCGGCATGTTCCAAATCAACTAAAACATGCTAAGTCTAGCGTTGTGTTTACTGTCATTATTCTGTTCAAATCTGTTAACATGGGGCATACCCATTTTGTGCGCACTCTGCTTGATATTCTTCTTTAATATCTCACAATATACATTGGCATCCATGATGCCATCAATGAACTGGTTGGTGCCAACTCTCTTCCATGGCATACAGGCCTAAACTATTAGTGACCCACTACCATGTTTACCTGTGAGGAGAGTGTTCATATTACTGTTTTCTGTATGTGGTCTTCTCCATACTCTACGTACCCCATCTGACCCAAAAAGATTTATTTTCTTCTCTCCGGACCATATAACACTATCCCAAATTTCGTGGTCCTTAATACGATGTTCTTTCGCAAACGTAGGGAAATTCTTCTTTGTATGTACTGCCTCTTTCGCGCTATTCCACCATAATACTCACGTTTCCACAACCTACTCCGGACACATCTGCTTCCCGGACACATTTTCCAGGATACGAACAAAATCTCGCGGTAGATACATCGGCGTCAAAAATCTCGCGGGCCTAAGTCTCACTTTGCTAAAACCTCGCTGCCCAAAATCTAGAGTGGACAAAACTTCACCCCCAAATCTCGCGGGACAAAATCTGCTAGGCCAAAATCGCGCGTAGCCAAAGCTCGCCGCTCAAGACTTCGCGTGGCCAAGATCTCGCCGGGACAAAACATCGCGTGGACTAAACCTTACCACAGTAAATCTCGCGTGACGAAAACCTAGCCGCTCAAAATCTCATGAGCCAAAACCTAGCCTGGTCAAAATTTTGTCGTCCAAAAGCACGCGGACCAAAATCTTGCTTGGCCAAAGACTTGCGAAATTAAGCTTTTCCTTAAGGAGTTTCTTACTATGCAATTCTATACTACAAATAATAATAATAAAATACAAAACATCGTTTGTATGTGGGTTTTCTTTTGAGTATTTTTGTTTTCTCCCTCTTTCTTTGTTCCATCATTTCCTTCATTATGATTATCTACGTATCTTTTAACCTGCAGAACATGTTCGAGGGACGTCAAAATTCAGATATTATTTCAAAAGTTCATAAATATTATTCGATATTGTTAGAATTTCTTAGGGTCACCGTCGAAGTGAAATAAAAACCTACCCAGGTTGAAGCCCCATCTATATTGAAAATATGATCGAGACCTGTCGGGTGGTTCAAGAGTTATTAAGTCACAAACGCAGCCACTTTTATTTTTATGTATTTCTGTGTGTTCACCCTTCCCTTCCAAGTTTCCGTCAAAATGAAATTACAAAACCCATCCCAGGTGGTAACCTGATTTGTCTGGCAAATTTGACCGAGATTGGTATCGCGGTTCAAGAATTATTAAGTTTTGTTGATTTTTATTATATCTACACCTCCACTTAATTGTGCCCTCAAATTGAAATTAGAAAATACATCCCAGGACTGAATCTCATCTATGTTGAAAATTTGATCGAGATCGGTTCGGTGGCTCAAGAGGTATGATGTCACAAACCCTAGTCATTTTCATTTTTATATATACAGATTTTCAAATCACGCGTTAGAATATTGGCTTGTTATTATTTTAATGCAATTATGTATTATTCAAAAATATATACATATAGCAATATATAGAGCATTCTACATCGAAGAAATCATCGTGGAGATGATTATACTGTCGACATTTCTTCCCAGTCAAGATTACGTCCTGCGTAAATTAAACCAGGCGAGATGCTGCCTCCAGAGATCAGGACCGCGAGGTTTTGGCAGGTGAGATTTTGGATATGGAGAGATTTTGGGACGCGAGGCTTTGGCAAGGCAAGGTTTCCGCCCGGCGAAATTTGGGACTGCGAGGTTTTGGCCCGGCGAGATTTTGGACCGTGAGGTTTCGGACAGGCGAAGTTTTGGTCAGTGAGGTTCTGGCCTTAAGGTTTTGTACTCAATACAATTTTCCAGTAATAGACGTAGTTTGTTACACTTAATTTGGTAAAACTCTTTGAAGAATTAAGCGTTCTTCGCGTCCTTTAATTTACGTTCCTTTGGTTTCCTCGGTAAATTCCTCGTTGAACCGTGGTCTCTAATTTTTTGTACTATGTACTGCACAGTTCAGTGCGAGCTATTATCGGTGCGTGCTATTTGACGTAAAAAATTTCCCCTAAGTGAAAATGAAATGAAGTCATTAAGTTTTACGTTCCGTGGTTATGCAGGTTAGGCCAAAGGAGACGTTGATGACCAGAAATGAATGAAATGGTGGAATGTAGAAAGAGGGAGGAAACGGGAGAACCCCAGGAAACACACGAGCACGCCGTGTGTCTATTACAAAATCCACACGCGTGAGCTCCACCACAAAGTCCAGGGACCTGAAGCACCATAGGTGAACGCTCTACCAATGAGTCACCGCGCTCTCATTTCCTTTCAGTGCTAAGTTTAATATTACCTCTTTTAGGTCGGAACTCAGCTCCTTCTGCTTACCCATTTTGGTCCGTGGTGTTCGAAGGGAAGTACCCGCTGCACCTATCAGTAACAAGAGTCACCTACACCACAAACATTGCTTCAATACAAAACGAGGAATACTCGTGAATTATAATATTATCTACGATTAACAAGACACGTCATATTAATGTGCGAATATAAACGTTGCATGAAAACCTGATGTCTTTCTTTAATTGTTACTCTTCAATAGTTTTTAAACCTATTTTGGATAGGTTTTTGAATTGGAATCTGTGATCATACCTCCTTTACTCATATACACATAGTAGACATAAAAATTAATTCAGTGTCTGTGGATTGGAATTGAATTATAAGTAATACATGATCAATATGTAAAGAGAGGAGATACTGAGTTCAACAAAATTGACGCTTGGTATGTCCTTTTCAATGAGATTCATTTTCTTTGTAAATAAATCATTTCATTTTCATGATATTAATTTATGGATATATAATTGTGTACATAAAATAATAATCATCATCATACGTATTCTGCCTTTATTGGCAGGTCACTTGCCGCAGCTGAGAAGCTTCCATGCTCCACGGTCCTCCGCTAACCTCTTTGTCTTCGCGTATGATCTTTCTGTTTAATATCATCCATTAATTGTAGTCTCCTTTGCCCTCTCCCTCTCTTTTCCTCCACCATATCTTCTAGGACGTCCCTCATGATACAATCTCTTCTTAGGCAATGTAGCAACCAGTTTCTCTTCCTCTTCCTAATACTATCTAAAAGTGTTTTTTCTCACCCACCATTTCTAACACTCTCTCATTCGTTTTCCGCTCGATCCAACTAATTCTTTCCATTCTTCTCCACACGCACATTTCGAAGGCTTCCAGTCAATTTTCGTCACTTTTACGTAATGTCCGGGTTTCCGCCCCATAGAGTACAACTCTCCACACGAAGCATTTTATGAGTGTTTTTGTCAACTCTTTATTCAAGGTCTCACAAAACAGACTTTTCTTCCTCCTAAAGGCTTCTTTCGCCATTCCGGTCCTTGCTTTTATTTCACGTTCGCACTTCATGTCATTACTAAGAATAGTACCCAGGTATCGAAATCTATTCACTTGTTCTATTTTCTCCCCTCCTACTTTTATATTTGACACAGACCCCTTCGTTCCAATCACTATGACTTTTGTCTTTCTAACATTTATTTTCATCCCATATTCTTCAAGCCCTTTCTCATTTTTTCTAACATTTTATTGATTTTCTTTTCAGATTCTGCAAGAAGCGCCATATCGTCTGCAAATCTTATGCATCTAATCATTCTACCTCCTACCAAAATACCATCATCATCATGTAGGTTCCTTTTCACTATATCATCTAGATAGACATTAAATAGTGTTGGCGAGAGGCAGCATCCTTGTCGAACTCCCCTGCCAATTGCACTCTCTTTCGCCATTTCTTCCCCTGTCTTCACAGTTACTTGTTGGTTCATGTATAAGTTTCATAAAATAAAGGAACTTTTAATTATGCAAAACTATTATTCTTCCGGTAATTTCATGACTTAAACTCCATAGAGCAATTAAGAAATTGGTAAATTAATGTTTAATGTGTGGTGATTTTTGCAAGGATAACGCCAGATGTGTAAAGTTGAAATTGCATACAAGTGGTAAATTGTTCCTCATGATTGTTTATACATAAGAGGAACAGAGATTACACAATCGTTACTCGAAAAATCTTGTATTGGAACTTAGAAATTTACTTATATATATATATATATATATATATATATATATATATATATATATATATATATATATATATATATATATATAACCATATTTCTGACAACGGTTGACAAGTATATAGAAATGTTGCCAATAGGTTGATTAACACTAACATGAAATATAGAAATGTTAATACGTAGAGAAAATATTTTTTCAATAAATTTTTGAAAGGAAATTATAATAAAATGTGCAATAAATAAACAGTTCGGGCGAACACAATATTCACATAATATTACCATCTCACCAAAAGCAGTGCTTACTCTTTTGTTCACTCGAGCCACTCAAATACAAACTAACATTTAGAATTGCTTCATCACAAAGTTCAAAACAATATCGCTATATAATCCTTAACATACATGCATAATTTATGAACTTTTAAATGCAGAAATAATAATTTCGCTTGGTTGACCATTTAGAGTCAAACATTCTTGAAACTTCTAAATTGTTAGTAAAATTAGGTAAAGTTTGTTATTATGAAAATATAGACAGGGACATAGCTTGTTATACTACCATTCAATGGATACTTTGCCAAAACAACACAAAGTTATATTGCAATCAGACTATGGTCCGTTACTAAATATTTTGCATATACATTAGGGTGGGAAGAAATTTTTTTCAGATATTCAGGATTGAGTAGTTATCAAAATTGAGTTGAGTTGATTTTAGTTTAGCGTCCCTTTCAGCAGCGAGGCTATATGAGACGTGGACCTACTGATTAACGTGGAATCCGAACCACATGAGCTCCCGCCGGGAATCGAACCCGGGACTCCCACGCCAAAGGCGCGTACGCTAACCGCTTAGCCACGGAGGAGCTCAGTAGTTATCAAAAGTTGTGCATTGTTGCGAAATGAAGCCATGTCAAATATGTTGATTTTAAAACAATATTTAACCGGGCCCCCTTGGCCCTAAAGTGCCTAATTTCTTGTTGAAATGAAATGAGTTTAGGTAATAACAACATTTTACCGGACAATACTATTAATACATAAAACATGAAATAAATGGTTTTAATATACGCAAATAACTATTAATAGCTTAACTAACTTTGATAACTACCATATTAACACACTAAAACTCACGATAACACATGTATTATTGAATAAATAACTTTACAGAAAAAGGATGTTGGAATAAAAGAAATATTATTAATAATCTAAATTACTTGGGCTTCCACATGAATAATGACGGAAGGAAGATGCATGTAAATACATATCGGAAGAACTTTGATACATGATATAATTTCTGTATCATACATGTTTGACTGTATAGAGTTTTCAGCATCAATATTTCTCTGTCATTGGCTTATACTATTATTATAATGATAAGATGGAAATAACACCCTTTATTATCAATAATAAACGTGTTGTAGTATTTGATAGATCTTGTGCAAAAGTTTAACGATTTTCTAGTAATTATAACAACTTCATGTGTGTTATCTAATTCATAGAATATCTCATGTTTTAGGAAGATAATTTCAGCAATTTTCTGAACTAAATTGCTGAAATGTAAGATAAAAAAATAATTTGTGAATATTTAAAAGATCCATAAAGAAATGGTTTGTGACAGTTCTTAAATTATTTTGAATCCAAGAAACCAGCATTAGTTTTGTACTTTGTAGATGGAATATTGGTAGTAATGCCATGAAAACTCAAAATCGTTCTCTGTAGCTGCACGTACAAAATTAGGAAAAAGTATAAACTACACTATTAAATGGGCTTCCGCAATTAATTCCTAATAAAAGACATATTCTGTAGAAGATTTTAAAGAAAGCCAACTGGTTTAAAGTAAAAGAAGGTGCTTTTTGTGATTTTTCCTGCGAGTTATCAAGATATATTACTGGTATTTTCTGCTGCAAACAATAACCATAATATTCCTGTATGTTGTTGTTTTCTCGAAAGAGAATGGCTTTTATGAAAATCTAATTCAGCTTACACTTCCCAAAAGCTGTATATTTAATTACTTTTTAAGTGTATTTTATAGTGCCATAATATGATGGTGAAGGTGGAAACAAATAAAAAAAGTACAACTATAGATTGTACTATTATATGGTATCATATATATTACTACGGTTTAAAATATTTACCAATATTATTTTAATTCGACATATAAATTAGTTCCATATAAAATATATTCCAGACAAAAAATGTAAGTAGATAAGTTTTCTTCCGACTGCCGTGATTCTGTGCCGTATTAATTACTTGTCTTTCTGTTGGTCAATCAATTTTTCAGACGAATGTTGAAGACACGTGCATGGGTTGAGGATTCCTGTTTGTAGTCAAGTAAAGCAAAGTGATTTCTATACACATGGGCAAAGTATGAATTCATGTTTGGAGTATGAATGGGGAGTTTTATGTTCAAGTTGGGTTGTATATTTCGGCGTGTTCCCAATAGGTTGATTAACACTACTACCTTGAGTATGTAGCAATTGTATTAATCCATCTACACTTTAGGATGACAGTGTCTTTCATAAATGAAGCAAGAGTTTCCAAGTATTTTGTGAGTCATCCTCATTTTAGTAGTAGTCCTCAGCATAGTAGGGATCCTCATTTTCTAGCAGTAGTAATTCTGGCATTTTATGGACTTCTTTTCATTCTGGTGCCTATATGTAGTACTACTTTAGTTTGTGTGTTTTTAAATAGCACTAAAAATGCTAAGCTATGTTATGTCAATTTTTACCTTGTTTTTACTTTCATTATGGCTCTTTCATTTATTACTTCGATACAGTAGTTACCATCTACGGATTACTTTTGTATTTTTAATACTATTCTAGAAGCCTATCAAAAAAAACCTTCTGAAATAAATTTGAAAGAACATTCTGTTACATCCTTAATGTAGAATGCTCAAAGCACGATATAATATACGGATTTCTAACAACTGGGAACAAACGTATAATAAATTGAGTATTTTATTTCTTCAGAAGGATGTATTTGAAGAAAACTGCTAAGGTACATGTCACGCAAATCTACAGGAACAATTTCAATAAATGTGAAAATTGCAATGATGTTTGCGGTAATTTCATATTTCAATCCGCTTCGGAGATGTGATAAACAACGGTAAAGTTAATATTTACGTAATTATCAATAATTATAATTGCGAGACGTAAGTGTAATTGCAACTAGTAAATAGTATTGCAACAACGTTTTAAAAACAGATGAAAACGGTGCTCAAAATATAACATTACCTGCAATTCTTAATTTTTAACCAGTAAAGTAATCCAAATTAATGTTCTGAGTTCTTCAAAACAAGTCGAGGTATATCACCTCATGATAACTGCCTTTGTGGAAAACCATGTGTTTGATTGAATTGATCGTTGATTACTTGGCCATTTTCGGAAGTAAATTACTTTGTAGAAAGTAAAGTCGTCTATCTGTAGTAGCCTTGTTCTTACTTGTTACAAATAAGTAGTTTATTTATTATACGGTACTATTCAACACTAAAGTACCTCCAGTTTCCATTAGCATGTTTCCTTATCTGTCTCATTAATCTTGTAAAGATCTCCGAACTTCAGATGTTTGGAGATCTTTGTACTAATAATTTACTTTCAGTTTTTACCATGAAGAATTATTGAAGATTTCGTTTAACATGTAATTATGTAGCGATTTGATGTGGAGCCATTCCAGAATAAAATGTGAGGTTGAAATTTAGGGACCATTTTCAGTAGAGTGGTACAGTACTTAAAACAATGTCTCAGTTCCGATATTTTCATGCTAAATGGGATTGCTCCGAAGAGCAAATGCATTTTTAACGATATATTTTAATCTGGAAAATGTCATATTTAATAATTAATATAACATTTAAGAGAACATTAATTTACAGAGAACATTTTCTTTATAGTAAATACAAAGGATCTTATTGTTACGGCTAACAGACATGTTGTTTTTCTTTCATATAAATTACGGACCTACAAGGCAGCAAGATGTGAAGAAATAAATTAAATATTCATTCACAAATTTATTAGGAAAATAAAGCAGATCATGTTTCTTCATTTTCGTGAAATAACTCGACTGACTTTGTTAGTAATTTGTTCATAAAAAAAGTTGTTCTTTACCGACGAAACTAACCGAATCCCCTTCATTCATGAAACAATTCAACCACTAGTGTGTCAAATCTACTTCATTTTCTATAACACGAACTACAAATAATCATTTTACTTGGAGACTCACTACATTATCTAACTATTACACAGCAGTAATACGTATAACATATAAAACGCGCAATATCCATACAGAAACAGGAAAATAGAAATAGTGCAACTAGTTTCATTTATCGATAATAATGCATGCTTTGAAATAATATATGTTTGTTGAGAAATAGAAAAACTTTATTTAATTGCACTCGTTTGTTTTTTCTTACTTTTCTTTTTATTTCCTAGGAAAAGGTATATAAATTTAGTTTAAATATGTTCCTAATATTTGATATTCTGCGTCGTTATGTGAACAAAAACTATTTATAAACTATTCTTTGCCGAACAGTTATGCCGAAAATATTATTGAGTTATGTTACGATTTTCACAACTTATATTTCTAAACGAAAGAAATTAAATAGGAGATTTATTATATGAGGGAACCTTTTCCTAAACTCGATCGAGCAAATTTATAGAAACTGAGGTATATATGAGATAGGATAGGCATGTTGCCTATGATATCAATCGAATTCTGAAATCAGAATGTCCAAATCTCGTAATGTGCCGTGTGCATAGCATACTAAATAATGATCGTTTTGTCAGAATTGGATAGAGATTATGTACAATAATAACAAAAATGCATTTCCTGTAAAACAGAATAAAGCGTTGAAAAACAGAATAAAGCGTTTTGTGCTCTATTGAGTTTTGAGAAAAAAGCTTCTGAAAAGCATATATATATATATATATATATATATATATATATATATATATATATATATATATATATATATATATATCGTCCTTTCCCTTGAAAAAAGTGACATAAGTTACAACATTCAACCATATTGTCTTTGAATTTTTAGCAATTATCATTTTTCTTTCACCATTACGATAAAA